>NC_092825.1:15075289-15375289 GCF_039878825.1 Excalfactoria chinensis | reverse complement strand
AATTCAGTACATAAAATTTGTTCAAATTCATCATAGGTTTTGCAACACCATTGAAGAATTTATTAAATTGATCTATTACAGATTGTCACAATAAATCTCAGGATAATTTTTCACTACTGAGTAAACATTGTTAGGAAAATGACCAGAACTGTTTTAGGTCAAAACTGGGGGTACCAGCAGGCTAGAGCAGATAGTGTTATTATGTATTCTGGTCATTGTTACTCTTTCATTTTTGATGACCTCAAAGAGCTCACTACATATACTTAAACACATTCAGTGAAGGAAAAATACAAGCTGTTTTACTGACTGTTGTGTTTCCCTTGGGCTAAGCAGGCCATATATATCATAGTTCTATTGAAGCTCTTGTAGCTCACTCTTTTTTTTTTTTTTTTTTTTTTTTTTTTTTTTTTTTACAGCTATGTTATAAACCACTCTTTTTTTTTTTTTTTATTACTTTTTATGAAAATGCTGATATGTCTCTCACAGTTTTGAGCTGTACCATGTTCCTGCAGCTGAAACTTACACTAAAAGAAAATTCCAATGAAGAAACCACAGAAATAAGGGAAAAAACAGTGCTTAAATTTAGGTATATATATTACTTCTAAGTAGAGAATTCAAAGCCCTACTGTTTGTATATAGGCTGTCAGAAATGCAGAGTGCTATTAAGAAATACATAAAAAATCACCAGAGAAATCAGGTTGTTTTTTCAATTTTATTTATTTTTTTTTTCACAGAATGCTCAGATGGACCTTTTTTTCTGAAAACACATCAGGCAGTGAACAGTAGTGATAGCTTTGCAGACTTTCAAAATTATAATTTACTATTTCTATGTATTACCCCAGAATAGGTGAAATACAAATTAGTTCACGTTTTATTTGAAACTATTGAAACCAGCACTCCTCAACATATTGAGAGTGAGTTCCCCAGCAGGCTGCCCACTCCTTCAGAATGGTGAGGGATTAGCCACCATCTTAGCTATTGAGCTCCACAGAAAAGGATGTAGAAGCTGCCGAGTAAAAGAGGGAAATATTTTCCTCATAGATAGTGGTATTCATCAAGAAAGAGTCCTGGATCCAGATGCTGCTGTTAGGATTGCTTGTTTCAAACTTTGTGCAGTATTTTCTTCAAATGATATCCATGAATTCACTGAGTAAATATTAGCTTGAATGATCATTCCATTGCTAGGCACTCAGTGAGGATAATTTTTATTTTAATGAGACCTGTAAATGTCCACAAATAAATGATTAAATTGTTGCGCAAGAAATGAAACAAATATCTTAGGGTTTTGTTCTTGTTTATTTATTGTTGTTCTTTGTTTTTTGTTTTTGTGGAGAAGTTTGCACAGCTTATCTTGGCATCCTGAAATTGCCACAAACAAATGTCTATACAATAATCTTTGCAGTTATTGTCTATAGGAAAGGGGAACTAAGCAGGAATGGGGCAAGGAAGTACACAGTGTTTGCCTTGAGATTAATGACAGTAGTGAACCAGAAATGACGTGAAGAATATGTCACAGCTGTGTCTGGAGATTAGCACCCTGAAGTAATGCCACAAAGAAAACAATAGCAGTTGGTGAAAGAGATAATGAAGTCAACAGAAGTAATGTTTTATTGAACAACCCATGGTATACACTGATGAGGAGACTACTGAAAATTAAAAAAAAAAAAAAAAAAAAAAAAAAAAAAAAAAAAAAAAAAAAGCATAGAAAAAAGCAAAAAAGATCCTCCAGACACCCCAGAGGAGCGAGCATACAGCGAATGATCCAACACGGCTAACTGTGGAACCTCTAGGAAGGAAGATCTGGAGCCTCATTTGCATTGATAGATCCTTGAAAAAATAATCTTCTCATTGTATCTTCCTCTGGACTGTGGCCCCGTGCTTATCAGAGACCTGAGGCAAAACAGTAGTCCTCCTGAGGTTCCATATCTGAATATAGCACAGAAGCATTAATTCGTGTGCAGACATGGTATGAATGATATGGAGATAGTAGGGAATTAATGTAAGAATCAGAGTGGTGGATGTATTGTTATTTATTATTAAGCATTGTTATTTATTATTATATCTGTTTAAATAATGTTTCCATAGTACTACAGCTCTCAAAACATTGAATATTATTTCTTTTTTACCATAGTCCTATTTCCATGGAATGACCACAACCTCGTTGATCTATCAGTATTTGCAGTATACTATGGCATTACTTGGTTTGAAAAGTGTTGGTAGAAAGCATTAAAAATACAATAAAATAAAAGTTCTTAGAATCTAAATAATATAATGCAGCAACAAAAATTTGTCTTCTTTTACTTTATGTAAACAGAGAGGATTCATTCTTCAGATGTGCCATTCTACTGCATGTAATGTATCTGTGATAATTCTTTGAAAAGTTTATTAAATTCTGATTAGAGAGCTTGCTTTGAAAGGTAAGTATTGTATCTCAGTAATACTATAAACCATTGCACAGGTAAAGGAAAGTTCAAGAATGTGTCTTTGTTCTTCTTTTAGTTCTTTTTCCTCTTTTCTAAATAAAATTCTGCAGTAAGACTGCAGATATTTATGTAGTGTAAGAAGAAGAGAAATCCCAAAGCACATTCCAATTATGAATATGTGATTTATATTTTATGTGGAAAAAAAGAGATATTTCCCAAAGCACATTGTTTTCTTTTATCTGTGTGCTTCCTTTAATCCTGTCAATAACCCAGCATGCAGCTGCATTCTGCTCATAGATTTTTAGGAAGATAATAGAAATAAGTATGCTTGCTAGATAGAACTATTCATGGGTAGCATAAAAATACCTGCTGTTCATCAAGATTTCTGCTTGCTAATTAACTAGAAAAATTGGGCATGTTGTTTTGTGGTTATTTATTTATTTATTTATTTATTAACTGTAGAAAGTAATAGAATGAAAATAAAAATCATTTCTTCATTAAAGTCATAAAGAAATGTGAGATTTACATCTATGTTCTGAAGTGCACAAAATGTATATTTATTATTCAAGGCTGGAAGAAGTACCCTATTATCCGTATTATTTTACGTATAAAACCATCCAGCATGCTGCAACATATGAGATGCTACTCAAATTAAAATCATCAGGGGCAGAAAAATTCATAACTAAAATTAAACAGGTAATAAACAAGGAAAATGAACTTATTTGATACACTTTAATATCAATACTTGTTGTGTGGTAGTTTGTAAATAATCTCTTCTTCTGGTATAAAGTGAAGAACCACACTGTGGAGTAAACAACTTTTTAAGTTTTGAAAGGAAATTGATAATTGTGCATCTTTATTATTAAGAATAATCTCAGTGGTGGTAATTGTAGATATTTTTGCAGTTAACTGATGGCAGAATAATATGTCAATGTCATTTCCTTATTTTCCTGTGGGATTTTTGGGCAATTGCATCACTCTCCTCAAAGACTGAGATCCCTTTCCCTAAAGAATACTAGAGAAAGCATTCGCCCACAAATGGTCTGGAAATAAATCTGTTTAACTGTGTTTCTGACTGTATTCCATCTGTACATCTTCTCAAACATCTGAAGCAATAAATCGGCTGAGATACATACAAGGTTATCTAGTGATCTGGCTTTATAGGATACATATATATTGAAATCAAATGACCACGTATGTCTACAGACGGCACAGATGGCCTCTTTGGGATTTAAGTTCACATATCTCTTACCTATGTTTTTTTTTTTTTTTTATCTTTACACAATGGAACATTTTGGACATTTTGCCCTAGGAAAGTAATGGATTTTGCCATACAAATTAAATCACTTCATAAAGCCACAATGTCCTATAATTCCTGGCTCCTGTCAAATATTCTCCTACCACAGATATTGAAAAGATATTTATGTAGCGTGACTTTTCCTCAAATGATAAAATATAAACTAATATTTAAATATCGTGTTACTGGAAATATTTTCTAATCTGTTAGCTTTCTTTTTTTTATTTTTTTTTAAATTTTTTAATTAATTTCTGATAGCATATATATGTCTGAAAACTGGTTATGAAGTTATTCAGCCTCAAATTTTTACTTAATGCATTTTCAATAAAAAAAGTTATTATCTGAATTTTCACCTGTTATTATTTAACCAAATTTGAATAATTAAAGTTACAGAGTACTATTTGTGTGAGTGGATTCCTATGAATACAGAAAGGATTTTATTCAGTCATTCCTCCAGCACTGAGGATTCTTGATTCTGCTAGGAAGACAAAAAAAGATTAAATGTGAAAGACAACCAAACCGATTCTATTATGACTTTTTTGTAATGTAGCTTCCAAAAGTCAGAATTGAACTATACATCTCAAGACAGCCAGAAGCAAACTTTTATGACAATATATAAGCATCTGAGAATAAAGAAATATTACAGAAGAGTGATACAGTTTATATTTCAGTATCACGAGCAGAGGTATTATAAAATTTGAAAATCTGCAGTCATTATTACTATAGTTCACAGCAGTGTTTTCATTATTTTGTATCTTATTGCATCATCTATGTATATTAATTGTCACAAAAAAGATCACAATCTGTTTTTTATATTAAAACACTTCTAATATTTGAAAAAGCCATTTAATAAGAAACAATTCCTTACATGCCATCGGAAATTTTTCTCTTTTAACCCTTTCACACTTTTGAAAATGTTTTTACAATAAGAAAATGACCAGATGTAGCATTGCAAAATTATCCTAAACTAAAAAATACTTTTCATTTCTTCAGACATAATTTTTATACAGTGAAGTTTCTGTTATGCTTGGAAAGTGCATTCCAAACACAATTCCTGGAGTAGAACAGAAATATATTTGTATATAAATGTTTTTCAGATGCACTACTCATAAGTATTAACAGAGTTGTCCAGTGTCAGTAGGATTAAATCCAGAATTACCCTTAAATTTGGTGACTGTCTTTCCTCCTACTTAGATACTGTCTGAATTTGTTCTGAATGTAATACATAATCTATATTCACACTACTTATGTCTTTTTTCTCCTTAGAGCATGGGATGCTACAGAATTCAAATATGTATTTATAACCACCCTCTTTGTCTAACACTTTTCCCACCAGTTGCTGGTGAAAACCATTGAAGAAGAGTGTCTTTTAGTGTGGTAGATGAGGTCATCTTAGTGCAATTTAGAAGTTATATTCAAAACATATGGCATAATAGAGTTTAATCATTCAAAGATCATCTAAGAAACAAGCTTCTGGTATTTCTATGCACAATGGATATAATATCTGTTTGTATCAAGGTTTGCTTTCTATGGTAAATTCCTTTCAAGTTGTATAATTATTAAATTATAATAATATGTCCCTTCTATTAAGGTGCTTAGTGAGTACATTTTTTATATTAATAAAACAGAAAAAACAATAGTTCACATTATCAAAGTATCTTTATTTTATTTATTTTAATAAAACAGCCAACAATTGAGCAACATCTGGATATCTAAAATCATTTGAATCTAGCAGTGCCCATAGTCCAGCAGTAAAGAGAGACAACAGTATTTTTAAATGATTCTTATATTTCTAATTTTTCAGTCTATCATGAAAAAAACAACAATAAGAAAGCAACAACAACAATGGAAAAACAAAACAAAACAGTGGAATCTCTAATGACGGCATACTGCAAAGTAATGAACGTGGAAAATTTTCTGGTAAATACCACAGCATGCCTTTAGGGAAGCAAGATGCTTTTTATCATTGATATCTCTTTCCATGGCCTCCCACATTATAGAAAGAAAATACAGTCTGACAAAGATCAAGGAAAGCCACCTTCCCCTACAAAATCTCACACATTCCTAAAGTCATTTTGTTTTTTGTATTTCTAGTTCCTAATTGCCCAGTCCCACAAAAGGTAAAGTATCAGTGAATATGAACATCCACCAGTCATCTCTGAGATATTCTGCAATCAGAGAAATCAAAGGATGGAAAAGCATGACTGTAGTCATAACATGGACCTTTGTGTAACTACTGAAGAATGGAAAAGAAATTGTGTGTTTACAGGAACTGCTCAATGCTACTGAGATCAGCTTGGCAATGACAATAGTGACTGGATGTGGCTAGAAATGTTAAGTTCAAGTTCCATCCAGGATTTAGAAATCACAGCAGCATGGAACTGAATGTGGAACACTGCTGGAATCCATCTGTATACCAGGATTTTAGAGACTTAAATGTTGCTCAAGTCATATATGTTTTTCTCTTGTGGGTAGAGTTATGATTCTGTAATTAGTATATCATAGCAGATATTATCTAAGAAAAAATGCTAGTTCTTATAAGAATTGTGAATGAAATTCATGATTCTTTGAGTGAATTCTGTATTACTATTTAAAACGCTGTCCTTTGAATGATTAGATATCTGCAGCTATAGATCTTACAGAAATTTAAGCAAAAAATGTGGATCTTGATACCAATGGTCATTTACTTTTCAGACTTATTTGTCAAAGAAAGCCAGAAGACCAAATGTTTGTAGTTTTTCAATTTAGCAATTAATCACTTATGCTATCAAGGAAATTAAATGCATTATATAGTATTTTTATTATTATTATTTATATTTATTTAAGTTATGATTTGATTAATTTATATTTTCCAAAGGCTGGTTCATCAAATAATGTCTTATTAATCTCGTGAACTTAAATATGATCCTTCTGAACAGATGTGCTTTTCTACGCCCAAGTCGGAATCCATATAAAACCATTTATACCAGCTATTGCTCTGGTGTGTTTCATTATTTCCAAAAATATGGTCCTGGCAAAGAGCAGAATCAGGACCCTGAACCTCAAGAGAGTGAGCTTCAAGCTATTTAAGGAATTATTGGATGAGAGCCTCTGGGAAACTGTCCTTAGGGGAAAAGGAAGAAAACAGATCTGGTAGATCATTAAAAATGCCTTTCTGAGAGCACAAGAGCTCTCCATCCCCCAGCATGAAAAATCCAGTAGTGAAGACAGGAAACTAGCATGGCTGAGTAAGGACTTGCTGGTCAAACTGTGGGAAAAGAAGGAAATATACAGACAGTAGAAGCAAGGAAGAATACAGGGATGCTTTCCAGACATGCAAAGATGGGATCAGGAAAGCCAAGGCGCAGATGGAACTGAATTCGGCAAGGGAAGTGAAAATCTGCAAGAGTCACTATAGGTATATTGGTCAAAATAGATAGGCCAAGAAGAGTGTACCCTCTGTGATAAATGAGAAGGGAGGTATGATTTAACAGACCCAGAAAAGGCTGAGGTACAATATGAGATCTTTGCTTTAGTCAGTCCGGTTTCCCACATTTCTCATGTCCTAGAAAGATGACGAGCTTTTGGAGAGGGTACAGAGGAGGGCCATGAATATGATCAGAGAGTTGGTGTACCTCTCCTACAAAGATAAACTGAGACACCTGAGCCTGGAGGACAGAAGGCTCCAAAAAAGACTCCAGAGAACAGAAGGCTCATTGCAGCCTTCCAGTACTGAAGGGAGCTTATAAAAAGAAGTGAGACTTTTTCTGATAGTGACAGGACAAGGCTTTAAAGTAAATGCAGAAATTTACATTACAGATTAGGAACAAATTTTTATTCGGAAGCTGATGAGACAATGGCATAGCAGCCAAGACAAGTCATGGGTGTGTCTTCCTTGGAAGTGTTTAAGGCCATGTTGGATGAGGGCCTGTGCAGCTTTATCTGGTGGATGGGAGCCCTGCCCATGACATGAGGTTGGAACTAAATGAACGTAAGAGCCCCACATAACCTAAGCCATTGTGTGATACCATGATTCGATGATTTACAAAGTAATTGGAGCTCTACTTGCTATCCATTTCTGTTTTGTAGGTAGTAGCTTATGTCAGGATAGAGCAACTTAATATACATATATTGCTCCAACAGGAATGCATTGTATTCCACAGAAACTACAACGGATGAAAAGAGCACAATAACACTGATCGATAGAGCAAGTTCTCACCTACAAAACATTATTTTTCAACATACCACTGCTAGCTATACATTTTTGCCAGCAGTCAATAACAGCCTGCATGACATGCATGTGCAAATCTGCACCCGTGGAGGTGAACCAGTTTCATGGTTGCTATGATGGCATCGTGCTATCCACACAGTACATTTTTCATTGGCCTAAGAAGATGCATGTCTGAAGGCTCCAAATCCATCTTATATGGTGGGTGTGGTAGGACAGTCCAGCCAAGATTAGCAACTTGCTTTATGGTCATGCGGAGCCTGGCTTTATCGTGCTTATAGGTTGTTGTCTTCTCTGGCCTGACTCTGAAAGTTTGAGCCTTCAGCTTATTCATAATCACAATGCAGTGGTCAGAGTTGATGCCTTGCCCAAGTTTCAGGAAATCCAGAAAGATTACTCCTGCCCTATTCCAAAAGACAGAGCACATCACTTTATTCACTGAGGTCAGTGCCTTGAACTTTTACTTCACTGAGGTGTTCATATCTCACCACTCCATGGACTGCAGTTTTGAGTCTGGTTTGTTATAAAAACACCAGATTTATTGACAGGAAACTGTCACCATCAGCCTCATATTGGTTCCATAGGTCCTAGCAAACTTTCACACAGTGTTCTTTCTTTTCCTGTGTGAGCATTCAGGGACACACCTGGAGCAAACTACAATATTCTAACATTGCCACCATTGTTTCCAATGCATTGAAAACAATATACAGCTCTATACACAGTTCCCTGGTTGTAATCTGACAATTTGCACAGAAGAGCTGATTGAGATACTCTTAATTTCATGATGTCAGAGCTGTGCATGGCTATTAGAAATGTAGCTTGCCTTTCATGTCACAGTCACTACTGCTGAAACACACCACCGGCTGCCTCACAGTATTCACATCCACTGGCTAGTCAGCAAGCTGATCAATGATTGTTAACAAGTGCCATTTTTTCCACATGGAGGAATTGATCTATACACCTTTGCTTCATATACACTTCCATGTCAGACCCCAGTTTGTCAGACAGCCCCTCTGCTGCCACCTGTTGCATGGCAAAGAAAAGTGATAGAATATTGTAGGGAAGGTTCAACCTCCACTGCCATACCACCAATATCTATCTCTGACATCGTGGTCCAAGATAATAAAACAGGAATTATTATTCCAGAGTATCCCTGTACTGTAGTCCTTTGAGGAATTGAAGAAGGCTGGATTATTTGGAGTACAACATGCTATTGGCACAGGAAAATACTCTGACAGCAAATACTGTGAAGGCTGCCAAGTAAAGCACTGTGTCACCAATACTGCATCTGCAACAGCAGAAGCTAGATGTTGGTCTGTCACCTGGAACATTTGTAAGATTACTTTTGACTAATGTGCTGAAGAAGGAGGCGGCATTTAATTACCTTTAGTGCTTTTAAGAATCTTGCTCTGCTTACCACATACTGTGAGCTGTAGACCTTCCAACAGCATTCTTTGTTAGCCCGATACATCATGTAATGGAACAGCTGTGAGTCTTAGTAGCCTTCAACACTAAGCAAAACAAAACAAAAATACGACAAAAGACTGAAGAGCAAAAGACATACTTCAGACATTGTATTGATCTTTCCTACAATCTCCTGATATTTTTAGTATTTAGTAAACGTCCTCTTTTTCCAGTCTTTAATTTGGTAGCAAAAGTGTCTCTATATTAGAATATTTTTTAGTTTCTTGTGTTTACTTGAAAATATATTGCTTTAAAGTTTGTGCAGTACAGTACTATTAGCAATTGATTTATTTGTTTGTTTGAGGTGAAGAAGTATCACATGACTATAGTTCTCTCACGTGCTAGAAGACAGAATATACTGTATCTGCAGAAACCTACAATTTTTTACAGGGTACAACAAATAAGATCTCTTCTGTTGTGTCCTAACATTTAAGGCCCCTTCAAGTAATGATTATAAAATATAAAGATAGCAACAGCTACAAAATAAGAACAATTAGAGAAAATCCCCATTGATCCCAAACAAATCAAACTGACAAGTTTGTTGGTTTGTTTGTTTGTTTGTTTTTTGGCGGGGGGGATGGGGGAGGGGGGAGGGGCAGTGGGCAGGGGTGCAATCTCTTTATCCTGACAGCTTGAAATAAAGAAGAGTTAGCTTTCAGTTTTTGAAGCAGCTGTCAACGCAGTCATATACTGGTATGAAAATGAAAAAGCAGTAAGATTTGATGAATCATGATTTCACTCAGTTGCAGTAGGCTTGCCTTTAGTAGCTTTAAAGGTCAGTGCTTTGTAAATTGTCATTACATCCCTATTAGAATACCTTTGGTCCTATGCTGACATAGATGGAAAAACTAGCTTCAATTGCTACCCAAGGGATCTCATCCAGTTAAACACACAATATGTGTTCATTACTTGAGAAAAGATTCCACCTTGAAAGTGAACAAGCCAGTAGTTGAGACCATTGGTGAATTCCTCCCCAAAAAAGTTTGTCTTCAAAGTAGCTAAAGAAAAAAAAAAAAAATATATATATATATATGAATCAAAGAGCCAGGCAAAGTCAATGTAAGAAATTTTGCAAGGGTTGGAAACAGAAGGACATCTCTTGTGTTGATGGGTCCAAAAAATACACAGCATTGATTTCTTGATATTTGTATTTCAATCTTTTCTTCTCCTTTGAGGAAGATTCTATGCCCTCATCTCTGTACAGCTTTAAAGAAAATGGGCATTCAGCTAAATACTCGGAATACTGCAGTTCTCCTTCAACACAAAGCCAGAGCAAAGAGATGTTATATGGAACTAGTTGTATTTGAATCTGATTGTAGGTGAATGTTTTTGCTTCAATCCAGTTCAGGAGACTTACTGACTTTTATCTCTTTTAACTATCATTATAGTGTGGTTAGCAGTTTTAAATTTCACCTCAATGTTAGTATCTTGTAGAAATGAGCAAAATGCTCTTTTTTTTTTTTTTATCTGAAAAGCATCTTAGGTAACTTCCCAAATGAATCACTGAATCACTCTCCAATATCTTACAAAATAAATACCTGCTTTTTTTAAAGAGCAGGCAAGGAGAAGACTGAATGAAAACAAACAAACAAACAAATAAACAAAGAAAAATCCATACATTTAATACATTCATGCAGAAAGGGAGAGACAAAATCTTTGGGGTAGTTTATGTCAAGCAGAATGAAATTCAAGCTATGTATGCAGCACTATAGACTGAATTAAATAGTAAAGCTCATCTGAAATTCAATGTTATTTATTCTTTTGATGTGAACCATACTGAATTTAAAATGAAAACAAACAAACAAACAAAAACTAACAAACAAAAACTAACCAACCAATCAACCAAAACTTCACAAATGTCATGTCTTAAAATTGTGAGATTTTTTACTGTTGACATGCCCTGGAATTAGACAGTGTCTAATGGAATTAGCCAATCTTTAGCATTTGTTTAGTGTCCTCACTGTTTCCTCCTTCTCTTCTCCAGGGATAGTAGACATCTTGTTTATGTAGATTCAGAGTTATCTAAGCCCAGCTGAGCTACTGCAGGTGCTGACGTGAATCAAGAAGAAATAAACTAAATGTCTGTTCTTTTCGATGAAAAAATGCAGTTTAAAAAACAAACAAACAAACAAACAAAAAAACAACAAACATTGTCAGGTTAGGAGAGCATGGACATGACACTGAGTTTTTGTCTTTCAAGCTGCTGACAGGATTCCTTAACATGTTGACTTTATGAACACCTAGCACTTAAAGAGAGTATAGCTGACCTCATATTTTATGCACAAGGTCAATGAACATGCCTCCATTTAAGCTGTGAGTCATTCCATCTACAACAGCTGTTCTTTGTGTGATAATCCTCTTGTTACTTAAAATTAGTTCTTCAGTGCTCTCTCAGCTCAGACCTTCTTTCTCTTTTACCCTTTGTTCTCTCCAATTTTTAAAAGTCAACTGGGCTCATTCAGAATTGCCTTTGTATCCCAGTGACAGCATTTGATCTTCAATGCATTTTTCCAGATGCTTTGGCATTTGAGGGCTGTGCAAGTACTGAAGGCATTTTGAACTGACGCTGGTGCATTTCACAGGCTGCTGCATAAAACAGCTGTAGTTCAGGAAACAAATGAACAAACAAAATGAGAAAGAAGAACTCTTCCCCTGTAGTTGGGAAAAGATCCTTCCACTTTTTTTCTTCTTGCTTTATCCCCAGTCAGTATGCACAATCCTATGTGACAACCATAGTTGATTCCACTCCGTACAGAACAGAGGTAAGATTGCCTTGATTATAAATCAGCTTCTCTATAAGGGTGTTAAGCAAGCAAGGCATGAAAAATGTTTATCTCTATGTTTACTACAGATGTAGGAAGTTCCTGTTTTAAATGCAGATCTTTGTGTGTGTATACTCTTACTGGAATATTGAAAATGGCATGTAGCACAGGCTGTCATTTTTACTCCTTACTGAGTAAAAGCCTTTTTACAGGACTGGAATCATCCATCTAACTATTTTGGTGCTTCTCCTTTCCTGTGATGGCATTTCATAGTGGCTTTTGCTCTCATTCATGTTTTAAAAATCACTTGTTTACCTCAGATCATTTCTTAGTCTTTTTATGGACTGCAACATTTTCAGAAAAGTCTGATGAAGAGGATGAAACAGGCAAGAATTACCTTCTTGCCCCTTTCTTTTTCAAATGGAGGTGGTCTGCAGATGACTCTCAGAAAAAGTATGTATGGGAACCCATAGCATATCTTATCATTGTGTTCTAGAAATAAGAACAGTGAGTGGGATGTCTTATCATGCACAACAAAACCTACAGGACTGCTCTTGAGTTACTCAAGTACATAGACATGTTTCCTAACACCAAGAACTTGTTTGGTGCTCACAGGTAAGAAATGGGATTTAAAGAGAAACCAGGTCCTTCTTGAGAGGAAGCTACAATAGTGATGGACTTTCAGGCTACTTATTACTTTTTTAAACATTCTTAAAAATGTAGGTACACGTTTTGGGAAGAAAGTACGGGACTGATCAATATAACCATTTTATTATTATTATTATTATTTGTTCTATTTATAACAAAAGCTGCAGATATGAGAAATTGTTAATTGTGCTAAATATATATTAAATGAACAATCTGGAAATGCATACTATCACATACTTCTTGTAATTCTGTACAAACTTTATTTCCTTCAAAACAATTTAAATTTTATGTTAAAAAAATAATTTAAAAAGTAAATTTAAAAAAAAAAAGGGGGGGGGGTGAAACAAAATAAAACACATGTAAGTCCACTGGAACGTGCAGAATTTTGTTATAAAGAGGTTTTGAAAGATTATTCTTGGTTTACTGTTGTTAAGACCTTCAATTTGTTCATTTTATTTTATTTGTTTAATTTCATTTTTCAGAGTAAGGTAAACCTTTGTATTGACATTGAGAGGAAAAGCAGTCCTGACATTGCATTATGAAGCAATCAAAAAGCTCAAGTATTTAAATATTTTGGTGACAAACCTTGTAATACTGGCTTAAAATTTCTGGGAGGTGAGCTTTCAATTGTGGGTAAAAGACAATGCAGTACTACATACTAAATGCATCAAAAAGAAGATCAAAATTCATGAGCTGAAAATATGGTTCTGGTTGGTATGTGGCTTTATAAAGTGGAATGAAACAGACAAGTTTATCTTGCAAAGTATTCTTCTTGTTGAATATTGAATGTGAAATATTTAGAAAAGGTGAATAATACTCATGAAAGAGAATAGTACACATATTTTTCGCAGTGATTGAAAAATCAGTCAGAATTTGTAATTCAAAACATAAACTCAACAGTGCAAAACTCATAAAGATTTTTTCTTATATGGATGTTATCCTTATCTATGTTTACATCTCTTATCTTCTCCACTACCAAAATAGCCATGACAATGGATTTCTAGGTGTTTCTCTGATCTGCAATAAATTCTATAGGCTAAATTCTGATTTAATTGGGATTACTGCATTTCTACTCTAATTCTGCAGATACTAAAACTGCTCTTGTAAATATAAACATTTCTTCATATCTAGTGTTAAAATTTAAGCATTTCCTTAAATATAATTTTAAATCAAATTTTAAATCAAATAAGAACCTAGGTGAGCAGTTATAGAACTGCCTTTAAATATATGTAAGACAAATATTTGTCTTTTTGTTTTTTTTTTTTCCCTGTGGTGCCAATACAGTATATGCTTCTCTACCAGACAAATAGTGCTTTTTATCAGTTTCATCATATGCAGAGCAGATAGCTAACAGTGAAGATTATGATAATCTCTAGAGTGAAAAGAAAACAAAATAGCTTCCTAATTTATCTAGCATTCTTTTCATACTGGCAAGAAGAATGATACTTATGTAATTACTGCTTTTGTCACCAAAAAATAAAAAAAAAATAAAAAAAATCATTTCCTGAATCAACTGCAACTTGCTCATATTTCTACCATAAGATACCATAAGAAAATGATCATGAAATCTACATCTTATTCTCAATAATGTAGTTTAATTATTCTTGATTATTCTGAATGACAGCCTATATTTGAAATGTTTATGCCTGTGAACAAAGTTTTAGTCTCTACTTCTCCAAGTACTCCAGAAAAAACTAGTCTGCCAGCCCTGTTCCACTTTGGTTCTTTTGCATCAAATGTACAGATACATACCTTCAGTGCTTTACTTTACAAAGTATATGTATATCTTTATTTCAAGCTGAACTCATGTTTTTCAGCTAACTCAGACCCTTATTGTTTCCGACTTGCTTTTTAAAGATTTTGTTATTATTGTTTTCTAAAGTGTATATGTACATATATGTGCTTCTTTTCTTTTTTTCTTTTCTTTTCTCTTCTTTTTTCTTCTTTTACTTTAGAAGCTATTGATGCAAGAAACCAGATGTTTCATCACTTCCAATTTACAGAAAAATCATTCTGGAATCTTTCATATGGTCCTTATTGGAAAAAACAAAACAAAACAAGACAAAACCAAAAAAACTTTATTTAATGTAATGAAGCAGAACACCTGCTGTGCAGAAGGTCTGGCTTTCCAACCTAGCTGGCAACATCTTTGTGATATTATTAGCAGTGAAATGTTGTTTTAAACAGAAGCAAAAATATAGGATTCTTTCAAACAGTTCAGGTGAACACTGTAATTTGAGAAAAAGAAAATGTTGAACATTATTTTTGGGAAGCTGGGATGTAGATAAATGTGCCAATTTGTGAAAAAAAATCATGGGGAATAATGGGCACAAACATTTTGTGCATGTGAAACACCTCACTTTAAGTAGTCCTGACATACAGAAAAACATTTATCTAAAACAATCATGCAATTATTACTACCTCAGTAGCAACAGATTTCAACTTGTCCTTTCGATTATCTTTTTTTCCTGTTTCTTTTTTTTTCTCTCTTTCTCTCTTTGTATTTTTTTCCACCTTTCCTTTTTCTTCTCCTTTTCCATTTTCTTATTCTCAGAAGGCTTCTAAGTCAGTCAGTTTAATTAACTTGTGGATTAAACCTGGTGTACACATCTTCAGCCTGGGAGCAATTTAGTATTAAAATAACAAGCCTGCTGCTTTGGAGCTAAAAACCATGGCATATCACTTTGCCTTTCAGTCATGTGTAAATCTATGAATGTACATGAATCTGTAGAAGCATGATTTTAACGACATGCAGAAAAAAAAAAAACATGTAAGTGCACATGAATCTGATGACAAAAACACCATTCAATATTTTTTTCAGTCCCATTTTTGTTGTTGCAAAACATTTTTCAGATGTTTTGTTGTTGTTGTTGTTTGTTTTTGCAGTTGCAACAATAAACTCCCAGCCTGCAGGGGTCCACTGTAGGGCAAGTTCTCCTCAGTGTTTTCATATATGACAGACTCAAATGTATACTAAGTTTGTGGACAACACTAAACTGGGAGGAATTGTTGACTCACTTGGGGGTAGAGAGACCATGTAAAGAGATCTTGAGAAATGAGACTGCTATACAATCATCAACCACATAAAGTTTAACATGCTGGATTCTGCACTTGGGAACACACAATCCTAGCTATATCTATTGACTGTGAAATGAGGTACTAAATTTGTATTTTGCCTGGGTCTTCACTGGCAAACAGGATTCTTGTATTTCTCATGCTCCAGAAGCTTGCATCCCTGAACCTCTAGGTGGGAAATGGATGAGTTAATCCATCCAACCCCCCCATTGTAAACATAGAGCAAGTCTGAGACTGCCTCATGAGACTGAATATATACAAGATGACGAGATCAAGAGCACCATCAGCAAGTTTGCTAATGACATCAAACTGAGTTGTGTGGTTGACACATTAAAATGAAGGGATGCCATTCAGAGGGACCTCAAAAAACTCAAAAAGTGCGCCCTTATGAATCTAATGAGGTTCAGCACAGCAAAGTGCAAGGTTTTGCACTTGGGTTAGGGTAATCCCAGGTATGTATACAGACTGGAAAAAGAACCCCTTGAGAGTAGCCAAGAAAAGAAGGACCTGAGGGTCCTGGTGGATGAAAAAGTGAACATCAGCCAGCAGTGTGCTCTTGCAGCCCAGAAGGCCAATGTTACCCTGGGATCCATCAGAAAAGAGGTGGCCAGCGAGGACAGAGAGGTGATTACCCCTCTGCCCATGTGAGGACCCATCTGGATTTCTGTGTCCAGGTCTGAGGCCCCCCAATACAGGAAAGCTGTGGAGCTGTAGGGTCCAGAGGAAGGCTGTAAAGATGATCAGAAGGCTGGAGCACTTCCCATGAGAAGACAGGCTGAAGAAGAGAAGGCTGAGAAGAGACCTCACTGCAGCCTTCTAGTACTTAAAAGGAGCTTATAAACAGAAGAGGAATCAACTTTTTACAAAAAAAAAAAAAAAAAAAAAAAAAGTTTTACAAAAGTCTAGTCATAGGACAAGGGGGAATGGTTTCAAGCTCAAGGAGGGAAGGTTCTTTAGATTGAATGGTTAGGAGCTGGAACAGGCTGCCCAGACAGGTTGTGGATACAAACCTGGAGGGAACTTCAAGACCAGGTTTGATGGGGCCCTGGGCAACCTGGTCTAGTACCAGATCTGGAGGTAGGTGGCCCTGCCTGTGGCAGGAGGTTTAAAACTTGATCCTCAGGGTCCCTTCCAACACAAGCTATTCTGTGATTCTATAAGAGGCTGGAGAGCAGTCCCAAAGAAAGGGGATTCTGACTGATGGAAAGTTGAACTGAAGTCAGCAGTTTGCCCTGGCAGCAAAAAGGGACAACATGGTGTGCATGTGTATTTCTACCTGGTCAAGGGAAGAGACTGTTCTAATTTACTCTGCACAGTTTGGGACACCACAGTACTAAAAGTACATAAAACTATTAGAAATCATCTGAAGGAGTGCAACAAATATGATGAAGAGTCTCTTTAGTGACAGTTACAGGACCTGAGAGAACAACATGGAGTTGCCTTAGGGGCAGGATCAGGTTGGATATTAGGAAAAGGTTCTTCACTGAAGGGTGGCCTGGCATTGGGAGAAGCTCCCCAGGGAGGAGGTCACGGCATCAAGATGCTGGAGTTCAAGAAGTATTTGGAACATGATTTTAGAAATAAGGTTCAATTTTTGAGTGGCTCTCTGCGGAGCCAGGAGTTGGTCTCAGTGACCCTCATTGGTCTCTTCTAGATCAGAAAATTCTATGATTTAGCTATTCTATATTCTCATAGGGTGATACTATGTCTAGTTAAATCATCAATTATCGTCAATTACTGTGAGGCTTGATAAACTAAAAAAAATAAAGAAGTAATAATAATAAAAAAAGATAGAGAGAAAATCAAAATAAAAGTAAGTTTCTTGTTTGCAGGGAGATGTAAGCCCTTCTGCCTCTTTCTGAAACCAAGCAGACCAAAGATTTAAAAATTCATCTGCAAAACCATGATGTGTTTTGTGAATGCTTTAAAGGCAAAGAGTATAAGAAGTGTGAAAGTCAAATCTTAACTCAGCTCTCTTTTCTTATGGCCTCAAAAACTATTTATTTACATCTCCTATGCTCTTGTTCGGTGCTAAAAAAAATGACATCAACCATCCTCAGTTGCAATCCTACTATATTTGTGAGGTATATTTAAAAATAAGTGTCCTTTTACATTTTAAAAAATAAAGATGAGATTATACATACATATATTTCAAATCTGAAAATAATACCTTTGAATAGAAAATGTGTGACAGGAAATTTTTGTTTGCATCAAGATGAATTCAAGAGAGATGTCTGTGTGTGGGTTGCAAGTAAAGAAAGTTATAAATGGAATGCTACAAATAGAAATAAATCCAGCATAGTATCATAGAAATAAAAGGTTACTGTCTCTTAACAACATGAGAGAACTGTGATGACTAAGTAGGTAAATCCAAAAACTTAGAGTCATAAGGAGAGAATGTAGGGCAGAAGTAAAGTAAATGCACTGTGCTGATGGGAAATTCACAAAAAGAGAAGGAGGAAATAGATTTCTGCACTTCTGTCCACCAGCTAAATTCCACAGAAGGAGCAACGAACAAGCCATATGGAAATGTGAGAGGTCCTGTCTGAAGAGCAGAAATATTCTGCTACTGAGATTGACTTTTGTGACATTGTAAAATGACAAGACACCATACTGTAAAGATGTGACAATTCCCACAGACTGTTTGATTGTTTATCTAGAGACTGAGAGATGTCTCCTTATCTTCTTTCCTGTCAAGTAGCCTTGGCTCTGTGCTTTCTGATAATTCCTTCTGGGGAAGGGAGAGTTCAATGTTTGTATACTCTAAAGAGAGCCAATACCATTTTAGTAACTTGGCACGCCTATGACATTCCCAGCATGGAAAGAGTATTTGCATGTTTCCACAAAATTATGAAGCAAGATTCAAATATGAAAAGGAAGTTACTGAAAACTTGTCACACAGTACATATTTTAGTAGTCTTGAATACAAGCTGTGTACAATGCAGGATGATCAAAGTTAACATTTCTAGACTATCCTTAAGTTGCCTGCTGGCCTGCTCCTTAAATAATCAATCAGTGTCACAGGCAAATCAATCACAATTACACATAGTTTGGAAAAATCTAATCAGTCCAATGTTTCCCCTATAACATTTCCACTATATGGCTCATAATGTAAACTATACCTTCAAAATACATAGTTTACTCCAAAAGTAATGCCTCCGGTTTATTTACATGGAAACTATCACAGTTACAAAGAGCACAATAACACTACTCAGTAGAGCAAATTCTCATCTACAAAAGCATATTTTTGGAAATAGTCTCTACCATTAGTTATGCATTTTTGTTAACAATCAGCAAGAGCCTGCATGCCACAATCCTAAAAATCTGCATGGCTGTCTGGAATAGGGCTTGCCTTTCATATGGCTGTCACCATTGCTGAAACACACGATCCATCATGTCACTGTGTTAACATCCACTGTTTGGTCTTCAGAAACATTCAGGAAGCACTGAGGAATGTCAATGGATGCTATATTTTCTGCATGGAGGAATGGAATGCAGTTCCACACCTTTACTCATACCTTTACTCTATACACACTCTCATATCAATGCCACTTTGTCAAACTGTCCCTCTATTGCCATATTGCGCAGCAACAAAAGGTAACAGAACAATGATGGAAAATTTCAAACTCTTACCACACACCAACATCTGTGTCTGATGTCACGAGACAGCATATTAAAATCAGAAGCATTACTTTCAGAGCAGCCTTCATAACATTCACTATTCATTTATTTATATATATATTGATTTATTTATAAAGTATAACAGGCAGTAACAAGAATGGATCCAGAGGAAGACCATGCTGGTGCACTTCTTTTATGAAGAAAGTTTGAAGGGGTTGGGCTTGATTAGCGTGGAGTAGAGAAGGTTCCAGGAAGACTTCATTGCAGCATACCAGTGCTTGAGGGAAACTTAAAATGTTGACTTTTGACACAGTCCAATAACGATAGGACAAGGGAGAGTGGCTTTAAACTGAAATGGAAAATTTATATTATGTTTTAGGAGGAAATTCCTTACTCAGAGAATGGTGGGATATTGGAACTGGGAACTGCCCATAGAAGCTGTGAGCACCCCATTCTTGGCCTGGTTGGATGGGGCACTGGGCAGATTGATACAAGTAGGTGTGCAAGCCCATACATGCAGGTATAATGGAAGTAGGTGATCTGTAAGTTCCCTTCCAACTTGAGCCATGATTCTGTGATTCTATCCCATGTGCCTTTGCAGCTATGTGCCATGGCACTTGACTGATAATTGAGTGGAATACCGTGCAGAATCATGGAGCTGTTACATGCTGCTGGGAGAGGAAGAAATTGTAACAGGGCTTACTACCATAAAAGATGGAATAAATACACTGATTTAAGTATATAATTTGACAGATCCAAGTGTAGACAAATCCTTGTTTTTGCTATGATTTTTTTTTTTTTTTTTTTTAAGTTGGTTCTTCCCTGTACCCATGATTTTGTTAAATTTTATTATTTTATGTTGGTGAAAACAGAGAAGATGATGAGACTAACATAGATCACTGATAATGTAGCTTCTTTTATCTTCCCACTGAGAAAACTGTGTAGCATGCGGTGTTTCATGTACTTAGAGTTTTTGTTTTTTGATCTAATTCTCATTTATAATTAGTTTTATTTCTCCTTTTCTGTGGCCCTAGTTCTAAATCTGTTTATTTCCCACATGGTTCATCTTCCTGCTCCAAATACTGACCAGAGCAAGAGAGAGACTACTAGAAATTAATTCCTTCTCTTCATGGATTTACCATCATTACTTTACTAACTACTGGCTTAGGAACTACAATAACTGGGCAATACACAGATATCTCCAGGATACAGTATAAAATATATAAAATATTTTCTTATTAAAAGAAGCCCTTTCTATTTCCTAAAATTCCTTGTCTGCCTTCACCAAAGCTGCCTCTTTTTATGGACTATATTAAATGTCCCATCCAGAAAAGGATTCTTATATAATTTATATCTATTATACAAAATTTTACATAAAACTTCATGTTTATATATATTTTGCTATATCAGGTATAATCTTCTCTCCTTTTAGTTTTGTGCCCAAAAGCTTATTAAGTGTAAAAGACACTCTTAATACCATTCATGATCAGAATACCATTATTATACTCCCCACTGGTAGTCATGCCTCTGTTTGTGAGCATTAAAATCAGTACAGACATTTTGATTGTCAGTAGAACTTGATTTCTGGGGCAAAATTTCCTTAACTAGGATCTTTTAGTATGGAATTCAATTGAACTGCACATCATGATAAGCAAGATATTTACAACCCTGTTGGCATGCTGCAAGTCTCACTGTTATTCATAGATTTATTTTATTTTATTTTATTTTGGTTTATCTTGTTTAGTTTGAATAAAGTCTGAATTTCATGAAGGGAATGAGTGACATAACTCAGCTAGGAAAAGCGGCAGTGGAGTCAGTGGGCTGTGCCAAACAATACCTGGCCATGACAGGTCAGAGCAAAATGAGGCTCTGGGTGTTTGATTTCCTTCTCTATTTTCTTTCATAGGGGAGGTAACACTGCATAGACACATACTAAGAGGAATAAATGACAGCAGCCAGTAACTTTTGATCCAGCTAGGTGTCAACAAAGCTTCAAGATATTTAGATCAATAGTAACAATCAAATAAATGATTAAGATATCACAGATGGCTAGATCAATTAAAGGCAATCAATTAAATAGCTAAGAGATCACAGATGGGTGGATAAATTAATAGTAGAAATAAATCAAGTTTTCAGGATGCTCAGGAGGAATGTAACTTGAGAAGATAATCATGGGGTGAATGTTGGTGGTTATAGTGTTTAGAGGGATGGCTGTGTAAAATCTGGTGTATTTGTGGGAGCGTGTGGAGTGTTGCTCTGCAGCATTATTTCCTCTATGTTTTTTTACTATACTATGATTCAGCTTTCGTGCTGGTCTTAGAGACGTTGCTGTTGATTTTGCCCTTGGAGAGGATTCATCTTTGCAAGTATACAATATGAGTATCAGTCTGCAAGCACCTTTTGAATTTATAACAAATGGCAGACTGAATAGTTAGTGAAAAAAATTCTGTCTTCCTGTAAGATCCTTCTGAGATAAAAGTAATGAATCAAATAAAACTTTGATTCTGCTGTGAATCTACAGATGCAGTTTGCATGTATAGGTATGCTTATGTATAGACAACTGAAACACAAGACATATGATGGAAATGGTATCCCTTTGATGTTACTCTTCTATGTAATTCATCATATAAGTATTGAGATCATTAGTGCTTCACAACCAAAAACTGTAAAGGAAGAGTTACTGTATAGGATTTGTTTTTTGGAGAACTTGTATTAATTCTTCAGTTTTCTCAAAAAAAAAAAAAAAAAAAAAAAAACAAAAACAAAAAAAAAAAACAACGGACAACAACAACAACACAAAACCAACCCAGTGATGATAGCAGATGACACTCAAAAACTTTTGTAATATATATTTTCTTAATTCTCATCGTCACCCTTCCTGTTTTTTTGTTTAAAATACCTTTGCAGTGTGGTAATTCTTAGTCTGTCAAATATGCTCGTACTTTCAAAAGTAGATGAGCATGTTAGCAGGAAGATTTATTTGTCTTCAGTTAGTTTGCTCCATCCTACTCATGGAGGATGAAATTACTTGAGAGATTTGATCCAGTGATTTTATTTTATTTTATTTTATTTTGTATTTCTAAATAGCAGAATATGCTTTATTTTAATAAATATGTAACTGACACTAGGAGAAAGAGAAGTTGTAACTTGTTATTCTATGGTAATATACTTAAATTGCCTGATGTTTTTATATGTGTACAGTGAACAGTAGAATACAATGACCCCTAGAAGGGTAGGGATTTGTCATGGCGAACTGAAGAGAAATTTTGATAACCACAGACAAGGAAACTTAGAGCTTTTCATGCATTGCATCTGATGATGAGAACTGAAGATCTGGATCTCCCCACGCGAAGTCATCTCTGAAAAAAAACACAAACATATATATAATAGTGGTAATAAAAAGAAAAAAAACAACATATGTATATATATGTACATATCAAATCTAAACTGCTTGTATATGACAGATTTCTGTAGCCTTTTCTGTGAAATCCGAGGCTTAAAATGATGATGTTTGGCATCATATGAAGAAGTAGAGTGGAATCAGATCAGCTACATACAGCACTATGTCTCTATTGCTTCTGATTTTAAAGGAAGGAATTTTTATTTTTAGCACTGTTTTTGCCCATTCAGGTGTACAGAATATTTTAGTATGTATTTTACAGGAATATTTTCAGGTGAATTCCAGGAGAAAAAAAAAAAAAAAAAAAAAAAAAGATAAATTAAATGAGAATACTAACATATTACCCTGCTGAATTTAAATGTACAGAAATATTCATCTGTGTTTGATCTTCTGTTCTATCAATGTTCACTGAAGAAGTGCTTCTGTGAAACTGCTCTATACTTTTTTTTTTTTTTTTTTTTTTTTTTTAATTACCTATGTCTAACATATAAAATCTTTTCTGGGTACTGTTAAAGATAACAGCTATGATGCAAAGATGTACTTCTTGCAGTTCTGTTCTGTGCTTGTCCAATCTGACTCTTTGCCATTTATTTGACAATAGTTATATAGCCTTGACATTTTCAAAGCTCTATACAAGCACAAACTAATTAATCTTTAGTTTGCCTTTGAGGCAGATGAGTCAGTATTCTTTCTTCTTTCACAGATATTATAGTTGGAGCAGGGGGGATAAGTGAATAGCCTGCAGTCCTACAGAAAATTGGTGTCAAAACCAGCATTTAAACTTGGGCCCTCTTGGAGGAGGACGTGCATGACCCTGGAATGTTTCCACTTTCCCACATGGCAACTCTTTGAGTGATATGAGTGATATATTTGCATTACTGAATGAGTTAACTGATCTCAGTGCAGAGAGAACTTGAACAGCTGTTTGAGTACAGTGTTTGTTATGTACTCTAGAAGGGATGACAAAGGTTGTAGTGGTATGAATGTCCACTCCTGAAGCTGTGTTTGTACATTGGGTGTTATCTCTGATTTATACAATGAAATGAACCCAAAATGTTTATTCTCATCGTTCCCTTATTCTGGAAAATTAACAAAGGTCTATTCACATGTTGCTGCTATTCTTAGCATTACCTTGGTTACATTAAAGAAGTTAAGCTCAGACTGGTTTCTTTACTTGTGTGTATTCTTTGCTGTAGACAAAGCAGTGTCTCTCTTATAGCTCGTATGATGCATTACACATCACATGAAATATTTAAAGAATATGTAGCCATAGCACCTACTCTGTCTCATGCTGTCTTAGTTTAACAGCAGGAGATGGACTTTCTCACTCTGCCTAAGCCTGGTCTGTTGATATAATGACTGTGCTAAACAGAATTGTCAAATGTGCTTGAGTCAAGAAAAGAATACAGATAATATTTCGTGTTTTCACTGAATGACAGTGGTATAGTGTATGTTGCTGCAAATTTTTCTAGGGCTTTTCATTTGAAAAGAGGAAAACTCAAGCTGTGGTTTAGATGTCAGATTTGTCTTGCAAGGGTTGAATAATGCTGAATGGAAAAGTTAGTCATATATTATGCAATCTTAAGTTATTTTTGATTAGTAAATGTAGCTATTTCTACTGGAGAAAAATGTAAGAACCACTGTGTAACTTCTTTAGTGACATTATGAATATAATTAAATGTAGTCTTTAAAAATGTGGCAACAGTGATCAGGCTCTGATGCTCTAGCAAGCTTCCATGGAATCTTAGCTTCAACCTTATGGAAGCTAATGTTTCCTGATAATGAACTGTGAAATAAAAAATGATTGGCCATAATACATCAAGAAATAGAGACATCGTGTTTGTATTGAGATCCCTACAAGCAAAGTATCAGATAAGAAATGCATTCACTAGTTCCAAGATAATCTGACATGCTAATCTGTAGTCAAGGTCAAAATTGTTCCTTTTCTGGTGGATTTGCTATTTCTTCTTCTGAGTAAGATGGGGGGAAAAAAGTCTGAAAATAATCTTGATACTTTTAAGGTAAATTGCCTCTAGTGTTCGTAGTATTCAGTGTTTTTGTTGTTGGTGTTTGTTTTTTTTTGTTTTGTTTTTTTGTTTTGTTTTGTTTTTTGTTTTGTTTTGTTTTGTTTTTTTCCAATTCTACTCTAGATGAATAGTTGCAGCCCAGTCACTAAAGATATATTTTTTTCCTTCCGTCCCTGAAGTAACATATTGTATTGACTCTTTTTCACTTAAACATTATTTCTTATGTTTAAAAATATCAACTGGCTTTAAAAGTGGGACTACAGATACATGAGGGAGGTGTTTCTGGGCTCATGAATGAGTAACCAGAAAGAGTGAGGTACCTAAGAGAGAACTGTCTGGAAGATGAACTTATTGGAGGGCAGAGGAGAGTCTCTTGGAACAAGTCTGAGGTGTTTTGTGTCATTGTTTTTAACAGCTGGCTCGTTAGTGAGCTATTGGTTCACTCCACTTGCATAGATAAAACTTCTTTATTATTCTTTTTTGCCCAGAAGTCATCTAAATTCTCTCTCCAGCTACACTCTGAAGTGTGATGAACCTCTGAGAGGTGTGCGTGCCATATGGAAAGTGAGAAGCTGCTTCTCACCATTTGGGAAATTAAACTGGAGTTGTGGTTTTGGTATGAATGACCTAGGAAAAATGGAACTGTCGTTAGTCCTTATTACAACATATGAACTAAGGAACAGCAAATGAAATTACTAGGCATGTGTCTTTTTAAAGCAAAAAGATTAAGTATGTTGTCAGGGAGCACAGGTTGAAATGTCAGAGGATGTTGTAAATATAGGAATATGTATGAGTTTAAAAATAATTGGTGAAATTCAAAACAATTCTATAAGGTTATTAAACCCAAAGACATAACCTTGTCTCATGAAATCAATCTGAACATTTCTGGAAGCTGTCAAGGTATTATCAGTGGAAGGGTCATTCTTCATGTTTCATTTATTTTTAAAGCGCTTACCACTGTCTTCCATCAGAGGGAGGATGTGGAATTATTGGTCTCCAACTGCTTCTTCTATACTTATTTTAGTCTGTAGTATTTTGACTCCCATGGGGGAGAGTGTGGAAGCGGGCAGGCAGTGCTTTGTTTCCTGCCAGGGCTAAACTACTTGTGAAACAGTGACCACATTACAGAATAAAACCCATCCAACTCTTAATGATTTTTATAGTCAAATATAAATAACTTTCTGTTCACCATCTTTTTAAAACTGATAAGTCAGTGGTGAGAATAACTTTTGTTTGTTTGTTTTTGTTTTTTCAGTTTTATGAGTTCTACTCTGAATTGCCTCAGAGCATCAGTCAGGAAAGGTTAATATGTTTGCTACTTGTGGATTTGCAGGCTATGCAGTTCAGAGATGCTTGGTGCTTCTGTAGGCAGTATGGTAACATCTACTGTGCCTGTACACCCTTCTCTGTTTCTATTATTTCCAAACTTTTTCTGTTTTCATTCATTTCTACAGAATCTTTCACATAGCCTAGAGAAGGCAACCACAGTGTACCATTTTGCTCTTCATTCTAATGTCTTTTGAAGGACAAGAAATTAATGTTATACATAGATACAAAAAGAAATAATTAAAAAGATTAAAAATTTGAGTCACCGACCATGGGAGTGTTCAAGAAACGTTCGGATGTTGTGTTGAGGGATATGATTTAGCTGGGAAGTATTGGTAATGGTTGGACTAGATGATCTTCTAGGTCTTTTCCAACCTTGACAATTCTGTGATTCTGTGAAAAAAGGCAAAGGTATAGTATCAAATCTGAAGTCAACATCCACAGTACTACTACTATCCCTAGATGTCATATATTACTTACTTACAAATAAAATTCACAAAATCAAAACTGTTACTGAGAATATTAACAAAGAAGGAAAGCCATTCACAGACTGAGAAACTTCGGCGAGATGTGGCTTCCCTGTACTTTACTAAGACTCAAGTAATGGATCTAGAAGAAGGGGGGGAAAAACACCAAAAACAAGAAAAATCTTGGTTAAGTGAAGTCTGCATCTCTGATCTTGGGATCTTAAAGAATTTCCTCAAATTTGGTCTAAGTAATCGATTGTCTTATACCCTTTCCTTAAATTCTTTGGTTCCTGATATTTGTGATAGAATGCATTGAGTCTCTGGCAAAAGAGGGCTAACTATCCTATCAAACGGTAGAAAATACTAGAACATCATTTTGTGTCTACTCTTCTGCTAAATATCTTAATGAATGCTAGATCATTTTCAAAACACTCTTTATTTTGTTGTCACTATTGCAATGGAAATAATGCTGCAGGGAGATGTGGATTGTATCAATCTGAAATGGCAATAAATGCTCAGAATCACAGAGCTATAGAAGCAAATGTTAAATATTGAAATCTTCAAGTTCTATTAGCCAAATGTAAGTACTCGGAGAGAATTATAAATAACATGTGAAAGTTATTAAGATTTAAGGAAAGAATAATCTTAAACATCATGAGATAAGGAGCTACAGAGCAAAGAAGAGTACGGAAAGAAGCTTGTACTATGATTTATTCTTCTGGAAGGCCAAAAGGCTGTATGAGTAAAGAATGGCACTAGCATATCAGAAATGGATAATGCAGGGTATAATAGGATAAGCTAGAAATAAAGGAAGATATGAAATCAGACCCATGGAATAAGAAAGGAAAAAAGAAGCTGACAATTGACTGAGCAGGACAAGAAGGAAGAAGATGCTGCCACATAAGGAAATAATGGCACAGAAAACTATTCATGCAAGGCATGAAACTGAAATCAATGAAGCAGGATTACAGAGGATTAGACTGTTATAGAAGGGAGGTAGCAATGTTGGGGAGGAAAAAAAGTTAAAAAATACAGGGGTTAATGAAATCAAAAGGAAAAAGCTGAAGCAGTCAACTGACATCACATAGCATGTCTACAATAATATATACATAAATATATAAATACATAAATATATAAATACATTCATGAGAAGACATCATAAAAATATTGAATTATTTTGTGGTATTTCAATAACATGGCATGTTCGTATGTCCATGAATAATGAAGACATTTCATTCATACCGTGGAAATGTGCATTTGAGTTTCTGTTAAGAAAACAGTTTTGAGAAGCAGTAGCACTTCTCCCAGATAAAATTAAATGTATATTGCTTAAATTTCTGACTAGATTCCAGATCCTGATTATTTAGACTTGTCACGCTGTTTTAAGCAAGAAGATGGCAATGGCATCATTTTACAAAGCAGTACTCCAGCAATTTTTTTGTTGGGTGAGTTTTAATATGTTTTCTTCTTTAAGAATACTACATATTACTAATCTTTTTTTTTTTTTTTTTTTTTTTTTTTTTTTCCCCATACTCTAGGCATAATTAGTACGTGAGGAATTTTGTCAATCTTGTTATAGAACATGAAATTTCACTTCAATATTTCTAAAATCAACATCTTCCTTAAATGAAATCTCAGTGTTTCATCAGGAAATAGTAATCCATTAAGATTATGGGCAGGAGAACTTCAGTTCTTAGAAAACAGAAATTGTTTCATTAAGAGCAGTTATGGAAATGAAAACAAGTTATACTTATTCTTTGAGCTTGATGTACTGCGATTAGCTGTTTCAGTGATCCTGAGAGCACTGCTAATAGAAGTTCTCTAGGAATATGCAAACTGGACACATATCTGGGTTTAAAAAAAAATAAAAAATAATAATAATAAAAAGTTGAATGCAGATTTGCCAAGTTAAACATCAAATTATATGTGTGCAAACAACACAACATGCTTCTCTCATTAGAGAAGCATTACAGGTGCACAAAAAGTTACTAGTCTTAGTTTTCTATAGCAATGAGGAAGTCTCACATCAAGGCATGTGTGACCAGCTATGAGAGACAAGAGTAGAAAAGTGTGAAGACAAACTCAAAAAGATATGCATCTCAAGGAAAAATAAAAATAAAAATAAAAATAAAAATAAAAATAAAAATAAAAATAAAAATAAAAATAAAAATAAAAATAAAAATAAAAATAAAAATAAAAATAAAAATAAAAATAAAAATAAAAATAAAAATAAAAAAAGCCCTGTAAGCTTATGAAAAACTACTGCATGTACAATTTCATTTTGATTATATTTAAATGATGAGTCTTAATATGGGAAGCTGGGAAAAAAAAGACAAAGAAACATCAAAATTGGTTCAGTAGCTAAGTATTCTATCTACAAATTCATATTGAAAATCATTCAAAATTAATAAGCAACATGCTAAAAATAGATCAGAAAGAGGAACCCTGTGGTGATTCAGGCAAAGGATATATCAAAAACTCCCTGATCAGGTCAAGAAGCTCATTAGCATGCATCTTTCATGTATATGACTCTGCAGCTCTTGGAGGTGAACATCTATTATTTAAGATCAACTATTCTTTTGCACCTGAAAAGAGTTAGTTTACTATGTAGGTTCCCAGCTGTAAATCTGTGGTCAATAGTTCTTTCATAGAATTTCCCTTCCAAAGTGCTCTAATCTCTCCCTGCTTGACTTCAAGAATGAATATGAATGTCTGCATTGCTTAGAAGGGTTTTTCTATCACCCCTTTGAAGAGGAAACTTGGAGAAACCAAAATCCACTAAAGTGAAAAAAAGAACTGTTTGTATTCCAAGGGTCTGTGTTGTTTTCATACTTATTAAATAAAATAATAAAAGTAGAAATGAAATGTTACAAACATGAATAAATACATATGGTTAGGAAAAAAAAAAAAAAAGTCTGAATTTAAAATAAAGAATTACAGGAATCTAAATATAAACCAAAAAAATACTACTTCATAGTTCAGAAGAATTGCAGATATTCATGTTATCTTATGCATTAATGAAAATTAAGGAACAAACTTCTGAAATTTGATATGTTATTTGTCCTGAATGTTTAGAAATTACTGAGATACTGGAAGAGACTGGCTATTGCAATAATTTCCATTCATGGAAGAGTACTTCATGCTATCCATGTGTGTTCTCTCATCATAGAAATTAATCATATTCCATTTTGTTTTCTTTCTTTCTTTCTTTCTTTCTTTCTTTGAACAGCAATAATGGCAGGCCAGATTCATCACTGACAACTTCGCAAACCATGGTGAAGGTACTTGTAAAGTAAGCCTGTCTCATTTGAGGAAGTGATTATTTCAACTGAAGTTGATTCTTAGTCTTTCATTAAGCTGTGCATTGTTTCGTATTTAGGAGAAAAACACGACATCATATCCAACACTATGAAGGAAATCAGTTTCATTCCGGCTGAAACCAGGATACATGGGTACCAAAGAGGAGGAGAAAGGAGTGCTAAACTGATATGACTGCACCATTCATACTTGCTGTTGACTTGGATAGTGGGAGAGCTAACAGTCACACACAAAATATTTCTGAGATGTCTTCTACAAACATCATATGGGTTCTTCTCCTCATTTACTCTCCCTACCTGACTAATTAAGGTACAATTAAAGGGGCAGTGAATTCTTTTGGTTTCTGGGTTTTTTTGCCCTCTGGACTTGAGTATTGAATAAATCAAGTTGGGAGTGCAAGGTCAGTCCCTAATTTGCAGAATTAATAAAATAATATTAACCAAGTGATCTTAAATATGCTATGAAGACATAAAATAGTTGGTTTTTGGTTTTTTGTTTTAAAAAACAATTCTGGTTTAATTTCATTTTTTTAAATACCAGTGTGATTAACAGCTTAGAAATTCCGCAGATCAATCTAAGGAGTTTAAAGAACATAAATAGGATGCATTACTTAATTTTGCTGTCCTGATAATGAAGCTACCAAAACAAATCTATTTTGATTTTTTACTTATCAAATCAAAGGATTTAGCTAATAAGATTGGAGCAGACATAATTAGGAATCAAACAGTGTCTGTTAGAATCCCCTCTGGGGAAGTAGTGTTTTACTCCTATCGTAGGTAATTTTCCTTTTCATTCATACTGACATTTGGACCGCACAACTTGAGGCCCTGCCTACAGTCACTACTCTTTTTATTAAATTCTGAAACATTTATTTCTCTTACCTTCCATGCCCTACTAAAGATAAAAAGGTCAATAAATCCTCAAATACTAATGGAAAAATAAAAATTATCTAGTGAAAATTTTCCTCTTGCCTCCCGTGGATTATCTTTTTTATCCACGAGTTTTGTCACAGAACTTTTTTTTTGCTTTTTTGCTTTTTTTTTTTTTTTTGCTTTTGTTATTATTCTTTACCTTATAAGTGCACAGTCCCTGTATACAACTCTATCTGTTTTTCTGGATGTGATCAACTGCATTGCAGACATTAGTGTCAAAATCAAACCTCGTAACTTGATCTTGGGAATTTAGACCATTTGGAAGGGCATCTGAGAATACCATAAGTTAGCCTAGAGTGAAATATATAATAATATAATAAATATATAGTAATAATATATAATAAAAATATATACAGAAAAAGAAAGATCAGTCAGTACTGGAATGTGTCTTCTATACAAAAGCTCAGGCAGAGTTGATGTTATTGATTCTAAGAAACAAACAAACAACAACAACAAAAAACAACAACAAAATAAACCTTGTATTGTTATTTATTTATTTACTATTTTGGCTGCTTGAATGATATTTCATTAATGATTCATTAGGAAAATATGGCTATTCATCACTTTACAGTTTGAGTCAAAGTTATGAAGTTTATAATATGGTTAAAGAAGATTTGCTTTTAATATTTCATAGAAGTTTGGGCTTCAGGTATAAATGCTGCTAAAGTATTTTGTGCTTTTTTTTTTCTTAGTGTGGACAGGAGGTTCTAGAGTTTTAGAAGCTGGATAATTCTTATGTTCTGCCTGTGACATGGAACTTGGTAGGTATGTGTTTCTACAGCAGCAGCCTATAAAAAAAAAAACAAAAAAACAACAAAAGAAATCTGATTTTATGTACAATAGTTTCAAATTACATATGACTTAGAGCAAAGTCACTTCTGAATTAAATTGGCATAATATTCTCCACTGGATTTCAAGAAACATGAATTCTAGAGGTAGTAAGGTAAAATATTTAATTAAATTTTCATCTGTGCTATTCTGAAACAGTAAGATCTACTCTTTCTTAACATGGAAGCAAAGGATGAAACAGATCTACATGGCCCCACTTGGCTGCATGTAGCAGAAAGGATTTCTGTCTAGGTTAGATTAACATTTCTTAAACAATGAAGTTATTTATTACAAGAAACTTATTATTAGTTGTTGTAAGACATACCTAATAACTCTGATAATGTTTTGAGTGTTGGTGAGAAATATCATTACAATATTTAAATTTTAAATAAATTTCAGAAAGAACTAAAGACAACCATAACCTTTTTTCCATTTCAAAGTGTTAAAATATGAGTACTTCAAAGCATCACATTCTGTTTTTCTTATAACCTCATGCATTAATTTAATATCTAGTTGGTTTATTTTAGAGTACTTATTTTAGTTGTGTGTGTGTATATATATATTTATTTATTTTTAACTAATTAATTTATTTTTTTCCTGTATAAAGACCAGATATGATGCTCTGGAACTATTTGCTGGATGGCCCTATATGTGAAATAATGAACTGGAGCACATTAAGAAGTAAGAAAATGTAACCTGCAAAGTCCACTGATAACATTTCCTATACCACGTAGTCTGCTGTCATTTTCCTCTGTTTTACTTGCTTAGGTCTTTTTATACTCCATCATAAACAATCCCTGGGACACAATTAATATTTGAATATACTTTGATAAGTCCTTCTTATTCACCTTTCCACCTTATTGACTAATATGCCAAAAGATGCCCTAATCTTTTTCTCTGTAAGCTTTCTATTTATTTTACCTCCTTTTTTTTTTTTTTTCTCTTTTCTTTTTTTTTTTTTTTTTTTTTTTCCACTAGCTTTTTTGCTTTTTTCCTACAAAACTTCAACAATTCTTCCTGCTGGGGTGCTTTTAAAGCATTTTCAGTCTTGAATTGTAAACACATAAAAGCAATTACATTTTCAAAACATCCTTAAAAACTGAATTTGCACTGGCATTGTTACAGTATTTTGAGATTTCAAATGTTTTCAAGGTTTTATAGTTGAGAAAAATAAAAATAAAAATGCTCCTAGATTGCTCTCCAGAAGTCTGTATTCCTTTACCTGTCGAAAACTGTTTCCTTATATTATGAGCCTGATAAAAAAAAAAAAAAAAAAAAAAAAAAAAAAAAAAAAAAAAAAAAAAAAAAAAAAGCGTACTGTGGTGATATGTTTCTAATTACCTGTACTGGAATTGGCAAATGTGTTCTGAATATGATGACTTACAAAGAGTTTAGATGTGATTTTGTTTGTGGTGGGTTTTCTTCATTTATTTTTGTTTGATTTGTCTTTTAGTTTGCTTTAAATTAGTGTGTTCTGTATGTAGAGAAGAATATCTATCTGCTTAAAAACTGTATTCTTAAGAACTGAATCCTAACTTGCAACATACTGCATGGAAATGTCAGCAGAAGAAATAGCTCTTTATCCCAAATACCAGAAGAAGACCACTGGACTTTTTGACTCTCATGCAACCCTTTGTAAAAGTGTCTGTCCTGATTTCAGCTGGTACAGAGTTTTTTCTTTAGTATCTTGTATTATGTCATATTTTGTCTTTAGGCTAAAAACAATGTTGATAACAATGCCAGTGCTTCAGTTGTTCCTGAGCAAAGCTTCACTGAGTCAAGGTTGTTTTAGCTTTTTCAGTTTCTCTCCTGTCCTGCCAGCAAGGCGCCTGAGAGACTGGGAGGGGACAGAATCAGGACAGCTGATTTAAACTGACAAATAGGATATTCCATACCAAATGACTTCATTTGGAACTATAAAACTGAGGGGAGTTTTCTCAGGGAGCAGTTGCTGACTAGGGACTGGCTGAGTATTAGTCAGCAGGTGGTGAACAACTGCACTGTGCAGTTGTTGCACAGTGCAACTGCACAATTTATAGTTATACATGTTATACATGTTTCTCTATTCCTATTCTGTCTTAGTTTTTATCTCAACTCAGGAGGTCTACTTCATTATGTCCTTTTCCCAGGTACTCCCACTGAGAGTAAAGGGAAGTGAGCAAACAGTTGAATGGTGCTCAGCTTCCTGCTAGCTTAAACCACAACAAACTCAGAGACCAATGGTAAAGCAGGCCATCTTCCTGCAGCCCATGGGAACCATGTGGAACAGATCACATGCAGTCATGGAGAAGCCCCTGGTGCTGTAGTGGATGCAACTTAAAGGCCACATCTGAAGGAGACAACCTGTAGGTACAGGGAGTGGGCTCAAGCTGTAGCCTTGGAAGAGGAGATCGTGATGGGGCAGGAGGGCTGGGGGAGCTGCCACTTATTGAGACCCATGTTAAAACAGTGCCTGAAGGGTGGGCCCTGTGGTACAGACCCACTTAGAGAACTGCTGTCTGTGTGAAATCCACACAGGATCAGCATGAGAAGGATGGCAACCTATGGGAGTGACCCCATGCTAAAGCAGAGGAAGAAGGCAAAGGTGAAGGAGTGGCAGAGTCAAAAGCACTATTGACTGACAGAAACCCCAATCCACATTGCGTTGTGCTATTTGCTCTGCTTAGGTCAAGAAAAAAAGCATATCAGTGGATGGAGAAAGTAGTTTAGAATAGTATACTATGAAGAAATTTGGACCAGGTGAAATAATTCTTTTTATTTTTTCCCTTTTCCTTAATACTTGAAAATACAAAATATTAATCTTCCATAGCTCAGTAGAAAAGATTTACTGATGACAACTTGCAGCCTGAAAAATTGCAGTGTGCAAGTATATGCATTTTACCGTGGAGCCTTATAATGGATCTGATTATAGATGCCAGGTTATTTCACATACACCCACGTAATATTCATCAGAAGTGAAAATCTAGGTATTGAGCAGCAAGTAGAATTCTAAATCAGACTGTGATCTTGAAACTCCCTGAAAGGGAAATACAAAACATTGAATATATTGGGCTGATTTTAAATATATGGATAAAATCACGTTGATAGTTGGTAAAGGGCAATACATGCAAGTATTAACATCTCATTTAAAGGAGTATATTATTTTAATAAAACGTCTATAATTATGCTGATTGAAAGACAAGTTGCAGGAGGTAAAAGAGAGATAGAACACAGATGTAAATAGAATTGAAATACATATTTACCTCATTCTTATTTATTGAAATTTAGAAACTTGAAATAATGCTTCAGAAATCCTCTAGGTTCTCAGCTTGTACAAGTTGACATTGTTTGGTATATATTTTAACAGTTTTTGTTTTGGTTTGGTTTGGTTTTGTTTTTAACTCATAACTGTAATTTCCATTCACAATAATATTTCATACTCAAATAAACCCATGTTTATGAAAATATGTCATTTAACAAGTTTTCATGATCAAGATTATAACTTTCAAGTTCAGATCAGTCTGTCCAATGTTATTTATGGTTTACAATTTATAACATTACTTTGTAACTGATACAGTTAAACTTTTGTTTTGTCTAACTCGACCTGAATTCTAGCTTCACCAGGGTTGATGTGTATATCTCACTATGCCTAAATAATTTTACCTTGTTACTGTAATCATTTGCAAACCACTACTTGCACTGTAATGAAAAAACCTTGCCATTATTTATTAATTTATCAGTATTATATTAAAAAGGTGAAATTAACAAATAAGTTCTTATTAAGTACTTAAAATATAGCTAATAATTTTAAAATATTTATTACATATAACATCTTAATGATCATATTCATTCCTTATTTTTTTAATTAAATTGAGACTTTGAAAAATACCTACATTTGTAACAGTAACTGATAATGTGGTGTTTTTAATAAATAAATAAATAAATAATTTCTCCAGTAGTATAAAGAGCTACTGAGGAAACTTATAAAAACAATGGGTATGAACAGAACAAGTAGTTTAAATAATGACCCAGTGTAATTCTGTCATAAAGTGTAGGGTTACAGGCTTCTGGTCTGCACTCTGCAAACAGAAATTCGTTTTTAAAACAGTGTAGAATGTGTGTTCTCTTTTTCTCTTTTTTCTATCCCCCCCCTCCCAACATAAAAGACCTCAACTTCCCTTACAGTTCTATTTAAAAGATTTGAATAAGCTAATAATTGCTTTGTAAATCGTTAGTTATATAGTTTAACTATATAATGCATTTTTATTTTTTTCCCAGAATATCATGGGAAGAGAAGATCTATTACAAGCATGCACTGACTTGAGAGTTTATTCTATGTGAAAAGGTTACTTCAGTGATGCCTGTGGGTAGGAATAAAAGTAAAGAAAGAATATGTTAGAGGTACAGTTCATGATACCAAGCAGTATTTTAGCAGATATGCAGGATCTAAGTGATAGTTACTCACATGGATCTTTTATTTTTTTATTGAGTCATTAAAAGGATTTGCATCTCAACATTTAATTCCTTTATCTAACAAAAGACGTTTCTAATCTTACGTTAAGCATATAAAGAAATTTGGTAACTCAACAGCTTGTGATCAAATGCTTTTGCATTAGCTAGGCTTCTTTCTAATGAGTTTTTTAAGTCGGTCTTTTCAGAATCCTTCATGTTGTCACTTTCAAATGTCACATCACTTACAATCATCTGTACATGTGAGCGCATGCTGGAAATAACAAGTGTTCCTGGAAACTTAGAGAGATGTACATTTTCTTTGCCAAATATGTATCCTAAAGACATTAAAGTAAACATTTTGGCATCTAAGTGGGATATAAAAAATCCTCATCTTGACAAATACTCAGGTAGCTTTTTTTACATTATGGAAAAGATGGTAGTAGTAAATCTAATAGCATAGACAAAATGCCATATGAATAAAAATGAAAAAACGTAAAATCTATGAGTCTTGGGACCTGACTCTGAAATTCATCTTTCCTTTCATATAAATTGACATCCTGACCCTAAAAAGCCTGCTACAGTCCCTAAAATTAGACATAGACAGAAGTGCAATTTGAGTCATTGTCAAAGATTATGAACTTCAAAATCACAAACTGTTGTGAAATGTAGGTTGTGTAAAGAAAATATGGATGATGCTGATAGAGCCAGCGTGGATCTTCCTTCAAAGGCTGTACTCAGAAATTCACTGTCTAAAAATATTTCATACTATAATGTCAGAAGGATCACAGATATAAGTTTAAGTCTAAATACTGATTAAAAACATTTAATTTCCACTCCATATACCCATTGTTGCAAATAAATATTTGTCAGGGTTAGAATAGATGTTTTCCAAATCTTACATACAAAAACACATGTCCTGGTTTCAACTGGGATAGACTTAGATTTTTTTTCATAGTGGCTGTTTTGGATTTAGGAGAAAAACAGTGCTGATAACCCAGTGATGTTTTTATTTGCTGGTGATCACTTGCACAGAGTTAAGAACATTTCAGCTTCTTAAACTGCTCTGCCAGCAAGGAGAATGGAAGCGCACAAGGAGCTTAGATGGGACAGAACTAGAACAGCTGACCCATCCTTGCTGGCCAAAGGAATGTCTTATTCCATATGGTGTCATGCTCAACAATAAATCAGGAGTAGTTGTCTGTGGGGACTGTTGCTGCTTGGGGTCTGATTGGGTCTGATTACTGCTTGCTTTATGTACCTGTTTATCAACATTATTATTATTTTCCCTTTCTTTTCTGTCCTACTAAACCATCTTTATCATGAGTTTTCCATTTTCTGATTCTCTGTCCCAGTCCACTGAGGGAAGGGTGGGTGAATGAATGTGAAGTACTAAACTACCTCCTGTGTTAAAGCACAGCAATTAAAATACGCTGTAGGCATTAATTGATACTTTGTAATAACAAAAACAGACTGAATGTCCCATGTTGCACTGCTAACTTTCCTATCTGCGGATATTTTAACAATTTTATGCTGTTTGTAAAATATTCATTTGTTGATTACTGAAATCGCTCAGTTTTAATAATGAAGAAAGAATGTTTTCATATGAAAATCTGTATGGATAATTAGAAGCTATTTCACTTATTTTAATCTCTAAACTTGATAATGAAAAAAAGAAAATCGAAAAATGCTGAAATCTAAAATCTTTACTCTTCAATTAGTCGAAAATAGAGAAATATTGTCATTTCTGTGAGCATTCAATGAGCATTCAACAAAAAATTCTTGTGTTAAGCTACCTTGTAAGCTTAATGAAAATACCCATGCCTTAGCATTTCAGCTCTATTTTATTTTACATAGAACTCCTTCAGTGAATTTTTGTGTGATATTAGCACATTTTTTTATTGGTATGAGCAAAGCAGTCTGAGAAGTCTTCTACTTTGTGTGGGTATAGTCACGTATAGTAAATCTTGACATTAATAATATAAAGAAATTCTGAGCTAGTTTTAAGACTTGCGTTTTTCTCAAGAGAAACCCACAGTGCTTCAAATCACAAAAGATCTCTTTCATGCTTCTGTGACACTGCCTGTCACTTTCTAAATAAAGATGTAGTTATACAAAATGTAAAAGACCCAAATGATCAAAGCTTACTAGCTAGTATCACAAATATCACAAAACAGGACTATTAATATTTTTAAAGTTCATCTTAGACAGAAAATCCCCTTCTCTGTCATCTCTCCTAGTCCTTCTGAAAGTAAGTGCCCATACAGCTTGTGAGGTGTGAACTGCAAAATTATGCAGTATTTTAATTATGGGGTACTAAATTCTGTTGTTAGAGGATGCAATGTAGCTACTTTCATAGTAAACATAGAATAATGTTTTCCCTCCTTACCTGTATTTATATCTACACTAAAATTTGGCAGGCTCTTTTTCATCTCTGCTCCCTTTCACTTGAGTGAGTACAGATTTGTAAATACTGTAAGACCCTAACAAGGAGGAAATACACAGCTTAGATACACTAGCCTTCTGAGGTCATGTTAGACAGTCTTGTGAGAAAAACCTGGAAACCAGAACCATACTACGTCATCTAACTGATTCTTTCCCTGTAGTGGAAAAAAGTTCAACTTTGAACTGTAGTTGCAGAAAACACACTTCTATGTTGTGTATCATCAAGATGAATGCAATATCTTTTCTCTAATTACAGCTACTCTACCACTCCAGTGCCAGATATATACTTGGGAATGGTTTAACAGAAGCTAGTTTTTATATTATTTTTTAATTTTTTTTTATTGTCCAGTTGGACATTAATGCATTTATTACCACTGTTTCAGGAAGAAGGAACTGGAGACAGGTCAGATTACACTGTAGTCAGGTAACTGCTGAAGTCTGCTTTAGCTAAGGATTGATGACACTGCTTAATGCTTATAGAGCAACAGAAACTCCCCCTCAGTGAAGCAAACATTAATTAAATCCATTAGCTCCAACGTGAGGCAGTGCTTCTTTAGAATACATCATGTCCCTGTGATTAAGGTACCTGCCTGAGAGGTAGGAGAAATGACCTCAAATTCACTTTCTCCCTGCTTCAGGGCTAAGATTTGAACTACAGTCCTCTAACTCACAGGTGAAGTTTTTACATACTAGGGTCTCAGGTTTTCTGAAGTAAAGCTCTCTTTCACTGGAGCTATTCCAAGTTTTATAAAATATGTTACTAGCCCTATACAAATGAAATGGCTCTATCCTCAGATAGCTTAAAATGTTTAATACAAGGCTTTCTGAGCGGCTTTATCTAACAAAGCTTACTCTGGACCAGTCCTCCCCTGTCATCTGTCGCAGTTCCAGATCAATGATATTCAACCATGTATTCATCATTTCAGTCCCAGAGGGTATATAAACACTTAGTAGATATTAAAGGCCACCTAGATGTAAGACATCTGCTTACTAGTCTCTTCTCCACTGAAGACAGAGAACTCTTACAGTACAGGAACTGAGGGAAACCAACCTTTTTCCTCTGCAGAAATGTGATGGTTAAGGTATTTCCAAAAAGGCAAATTCAGATCCATTTGTTTGAGGGGAAAAATGTCTATCTCACACAGAGTGAATATTTTCAATGTTTTGTTTCAGAGAAGAGAGGAGGAGAACTCTACTCCTTCATGGAAAGGCAAGCCTTTTATATCTTCTGCCTTCTTTTAATACCTAACTTGAATTTTTTTGTGTCTCATGGAATGTTGTACGTAGATAACAATTTTTTTTTAACTTTTCATTTCAGCAAGAAAAGTAAAATGCAAAACTGCACTGAAAATAAATATTTTTGTTAATTTACTTTTCAGATTGATGCTGGTCCTGGAAGCCCACTGATAATTTTTATTTGTTTTTGTTGTTGTTGTTGTTGTTTTGCTTGTTTGTATTCTTTTTGTTACTCTTAGTAAGAAAGAAAAGTTGGGAGAAATTGTCGAGAGGAAATTAGAAGTGATAATTTTCCTTCTAATGTTAGAGAAAAATTGTGTTGATATCAATCTTTGTGCTTTATATATAATTCATTAGACACAGATTGCTTGTTTTCCTACTAGATGTAAATATCCCAAAAGCTGGGTATCATGCAGAACTTTTCTTAGCTCAGATTTTGTACCTAGAAATAATGTTATGATCATACTTCCACTAAAAATAGATCTGATAAAAATGTAATCTTAATTCATTTTATTCGCCTTGCTTTCACAGTTCTCTATGATTTATACAGGTTTTTCCTCAACTGGTTTTAAGCCAAGTTACTAAAATACATTTTTAATGTCATTTATTTGTGAACAGTAAGAACAAGCTGATGAATCAAATTTAATATCACTCTTATACTGATTTTTTTTGCCATCTGTTTTTGCATTCTTTCTTTGATTAATTGGTTTCTTGAAACATGATCACTGTTCAGTCATCTTGAAAGTGAAAACTTCGTATAACAGAATATATTAGAAAGACTGCTCTGGAGCATTTTAGGAATTTCTTTGTGCTGACATGCACATATACGGTTGTAGGCTTTACAGTTATTTTGAAGAGATTTAAATGGTCAACTTCAAAATATGTTTTCTTCTACATTATCATGGTATTGGCTTCTTGGCTGAGTGATCTGGGTCTGTTCAGCCTTAAGAAAAGAAGACTCAGGAGGGATCTTATTAATATTTATAAGTAGCTTAGCTGTGGGAGTCAAAGGGACATGGCCAACGTCTTTATGGCAGTCTGTGGGGATGGGACAAGAGGAAATGGACATAAACTTGAGCACAGGAAGTTCTGCACAAACATGCCAAGGGATTTCTTCACAGTAAGGGTGACAGAGCACTGGAACAGGCTGCCTGGGGAGGCTGTGGATTCTCTGGAGATATTCAAGACCTACCTGGATGCCTACCTGTGCAGCCTGCTGTAGGGAGCCTGCTTTTAAGGGGGGTTGGACTGGATGAACTCTGGAGATACCTTCCAGCCCCTACAATTCTGTGATCATCTCTGCTGTATTTTAAGTTAAATATGATTATACTGTTTTAAAAATAAATAAATTGTGAATCTAAACCTTTGTAAGAGCTCTTGCTCATGCATTCCATCAGAAGCCAATCTGTACCATAAACAATTTTGCTATAAATAATTTGGAAACCTTTCAGTATTGTTAGAAATGCAGTTATGATGGAAAATACATTGCAATTTCTTCATACTAAATATAGAAAAGAATGTTACTTAATGTCATGAGTGTGAAAAAATATGCTGCTACATAAAATACAGATGAACTTGAGGAAAGAAATGCATCCTCAGCACAGCTCCTTCAGGAAATTTTATTTACTACTGCACTTTCAAACTCTAGCAAACCTAAAGCAGCTTGTTTTTTTCCTGCATTACTGGAGGTGATATGTCTGGGTTTTAACCACTTTGGTTGTTTTTGTTTTTAATCTCTTCTCTAACCACCATCTAGCCAGCAAGGAAGGAGAAGCAGCTATGTTTGTTTGTTAGTTTCCCGTTGCCACCAACAGGTAACTGTACAATAAGAAGTTTTTAACACAGACAAGCAAAGAAACTGTGCCTAATTTTCTTTTGGAAGAGCATAGTGAAAGCTAGGATTAATACCACAGATGTGGACTTAAAAGCGTGTCTGTTCCTTGATCAGCTAGAGTTAAATACAAGATATCTGCTGTACTAAATGTGGGAACTAATCAGATATATATAAAAGATATTTTATCATTTATCTTTTTTTGTGTGTGTCATTACTAGCATTTTTTCACAGGGTCTGTAGGTATGCATTAAATACATTATAATGTTAACTTAGTTTTTACTGTCAAAATTAGAAAAGCAGTAAGATGAACTTAGAAAAATCACTTTGCACTCCAATTTAACTAGGCTACTTCAGTATGACTTACTATATTTTCTAGACCTTTTGTGGAGTTTAAAGCTTTCTAAATTAATATAGATAAGAAGCATAGTATATCAAAAGTGAGTAAAAAAAAAATCAAATCACTGCTTCTTCAAAAAATTGAAAAAGCAATGTATTATTTAAATTCTCTATTTCTATAAAGATTAACAAACTATCTGGTATATGAAGTCACTGTTATCAGGGAAAGCAATAGAAATTGGATGAGGGAGTGTAGCCAAGCCCAGAAAAGAATAGAGATGCTTTGCAACATTCATGTTGAGCTGGAGCTGCCAAGTCCCAGTTGGTTTTCAGAAATTACTTCATTCCCTGTTTTTTTCCCACAGTTATTTGATCAGAAATTTCCAAGAGTAGCTAGACTTTCCTTGTTTTGCCTGAAACCTATGTTAGCTTGAGACCTGTCATGGATTCAGAAGCAAGACATATCTGTACATGTATCTCAGAAGAGTCTTTGTTTTCCTGTGCATGGTGGAAAGACATGTGACATGCATGGACAGAAATAGGATGCAAGAAAAAGAATTTGTAACTGATTCATTTTAGAATATAAGTGTATGTCTTTATTCTGATGATAGAGCTCATTTCTGATAGAGCACTTAAGAAATGAGACCAGATCTTCTAGTTCCTGACAGTGATGCACCCCTTCTGCTGATTCTAGCAGCAGGAACATGAGTGTTTCACAGTATCACAGTATCACAGTATCGTGCGAGTTGGAAGGGACCTTAGAGATCATCAAGTCCAACTCCTGGGATTCGAGCCTTTCTGTGTAGCAGAGCAGCATTTTTACCACTTGCGCCACAGGGGGGATTCGAACCCCGGGCCTCTGGTGTTGCAAGCAGCACCTTCTACCACTGTGCCACCAGTAATCCATCCTAGATTCTTCCCATCACTGCCTGCATGCATTCCTTCAGACAGCAAATTCTCTGACAATGAGTAACATCCAGAGTTGGACTGGAAAAAATTCAGTGCTTTTATTACTTTCATATCCTTCTATTCATTCACCTATTATGATTATATACAATTAAATTATTGACAGCAAAATGTCTTGTGAGCTCTACTTCCCTTTTTTCTTGATTGCAACAAGCAGTGTTTTTGAGGGTAATACTGGAGATGAGTGTTGAGAAAAATGCTGAATGTTAACACTTGTTAAAATATCTCTTTATGGTGAAAAAGCTTTGTTGAGGATAGGGTACTTGGGTTTTGACTTTCACTTAGCCTCATTTCCTGAAAAACTCATTCTGTAATGGAACTTCCTGCCTGCTTTTATTTATACTTGAGTCACTGCTTCATCTAGATCATTGAAAAAATAAATAAATAAATAAATAAAATAAAAAATAAAAAAAATCTTATGGATCTTACGAAAACCTGCACTGTATTTGTCTGCTCTACAAACACTTTATCTTTTCAATGGTGATTTTGCCTCTACAATAAAATGTACTAAGACGGTTCTCTCATCCTGCTGCAGTCTGCTGTGAAATTTTTTTAAGGTGGTATACTAATTGTACAATGTGTTCTGGTATGAGAAGATAAAAATGCAAAGCAAAGGGAAAACAAGTGAGTCTTTAATTTGGCTTGAGAGACTGAAAACATAGTGACACTCCTGTCACATTTGTGTAGGGAATTCTTTACTGAGTGATAACTGATTGAATTAATAGCTGTTCAGCACTGCCTGTTTGGACAACAGTAAGGAAAAAAGAGGATTAATGAGATGATTCATCGTGAATAATTTAACTGGCACATGTGAGGAAGTGCACGGATTCATAGCCTTGTAGGACTTTACCATTCAGAATTTTCAGTCACATTAAGGTAATTTATGCATGAGTAAGAATTGTGGAGATTAAACTTGTTTTTCTTTTTATTTTTTCTTTCTTGCAGATTTTTCTCAAAGATTTTTATTTCTTGCAGACCATAGACTCTTTCTTGTCTTTCTGTATATCTATCTCTATCTGTCTACCTACCTACCTACATACCTATATTCTTTTAGTATCAGAATGCCTCTTTATTTTCTCAAGGTTCAATTTAGACTGAAACCATATGGAATGCACTACTATTTTTTCAGTAGCTCTGTGAATATTGCTGGGAAAAAATATATATGTATATAGGTGATATATATATATCACCTAGACATCATACAGTGGCAGAATACAATTTTTCTATTTACTACCCTGAAAAGTGCCTTAGAACAGTATACTGATTTTCTCACCTGAACAGATTGAAGGATAGAACAATCAGCTGGTCATTGATTCACTTTACTTTGTATTGTTGGCAGAGAAACAGACATAAGGAATAGCAAGAACTATTATTTTACCTCTGTGTTTTGATGTGTACCCTATGAGTGCAGCCTGTGGATTAAATTTCCAGAGTAGATGATGTAAGGAAATAAAGACTTAGGGAATTACAGAAATGAAAATAATGCCTAGAAAGAAAAGTAAATAAACTGAAAGTTTTTCCAACACTTTCTACCTTAATTAATTTGAATTTCCAAAGCTTTAAAACTAGCATTGAGAGAGTAATTTAACCACTAAGAGGTAAACTTAAATCAGATCATGGCAGTAGATTATAAAATGAAATAGAACATATTTGTTTTGGAAATATGAATATATTAAGGAAAACTACATTTTTAATTCTGAGTAGAAAAATTACAGTGCAAAATGCAGGCACATATAAAGTAAAATGTTTTCAAAGAGAGGTTTAATGCGTGAAATGATACTGGTTCATAAGCAAGCTAGTTTATATGTATAGTGAGAATCTGTAAGGAGAAAAAGCAGTTGAGTAAATGTATTGCAAAACTGATAATGCACTTCATTTCAGCATTCAGTGCAATGATGGTCAGCCAGTGTGGAATTTTTTAAATTATTCTTAAGCACATGCAACTCAAACTGGTCTGTAATCTTCCATTTGTTATGGGATTCACTGTGACACAAAATAATCACAGAACTTTGATTCTAAGTCAGTGTGAGGGAAATACTAAGAGACTATTTTTTGTATTCTTTCACATACCGATGAAAAACACTGGTCATGGCTCTTCTCCATGGGACACCTTTAAGCAGATAAAGTGCCTTTTGCTTTCACAGGCAAATTTGTTTCTGCTACTTCTTTTAATATGAAGGCCTTGCTCATGCACATTCAGCATTTCTTAATGGATACACTTTTTCTTAATTTTTCTTAAATTTTTCTTAATTTTCTTAATCTTACATTTCTTAATGGAGGATGAGGTCATTGTTCCTTCTCAGATTGCAATTGGAGACTTCTGATATTACTGCTAACCTAGGGTAAAAAAAGAAATAGGGATGCATATAAAAGGTGAGTACCTTACTTGGAGCCTGTTGCTCCAAATCTGCCTTCTCCTCCCTCAGCTCTGCAGTGCCTTCCACAAACACACACATCTCTTCTTTTGCTCTGGGTGCGCATGTGTTCTGAAATTTCCTTCCTGACTGCTGCTCCTCATCTTCAGGACAGCTCCCTGAGCAGCAGCAGTCAGGCTACAACTCTAACCTTTTGACTCTACCCTTCTTTTGAATGCTGCTCAGGACTACTTACTTCCTCTGTTGAAATTGACCATTTGCCAGTTCCCCTCACCCCAAAATCATTTGATACATATCCCAAGGTTAGGCCTTCTTTCTTTCAGTTTCATCTGTTCAGTCTCACAAGCTCTTTTCACCTTATCTGTACCCCTGATTCTTCATCTCTGACACAGCTGGCCAAAATGGATCTTCACAGCTAGCAGGCAAGAATCACAGAGAAACAGCTCCCCCAAATGGTGTGATAAACCTGAAAAATGCACACCCACACACTCAAACATACATCTACTTCTGCAAAAATTAAAGCTAAAGTATGACCTCATTTTCCAAGGTCTAATATTTGGCATACTTATGGAGTTAGATTAACAATTCATAACCATAATGAAATGCAAAGCTCATACTGCATGTTCTTTCAAAGCAAGGAAACTGACACAGATGCTGTGTTTACTGTTTGTTAAGATGTGCTCATATGTAGCCAGGAGGAGAGCCTCTGCAAGAGACACAAGCTCTATTTTCCATTAGAAATATGTAGGAACACTTAAGATTATGAGGCCAAAAGTCTTTCCCTGAAAAAGTCTTCTAGTGATGATGACCTCATTACCATCTTGCACTATGGTAAGTACTGTTTTCAGCAAAGAGGTCATTCAGCACATATGCAATCACAGAATATCCAGTATTACCACATGCAGGTGATGTGTGAGAGATAAAGCCTTATGCCTTGGAGCTCCCCATGTCCTGCTTAGCTACCTCCTTATTTTAACCAGATAGTTTCTAGATTGCTTCTTCCATTAAAAGGTTGAAAGGGCTAATTCCCAACAGCAGTCAGCTTCTTGCAAAACTCACCTACTGGGGTGAACTCTTTAGTGTGGCATGAGATACTTTCACACAAAAATGAATATATGTGTGCTTTTCATTGTAGTGTGTTTTGCTATGTGGCTCACATGTTAAAAAGATCTAGAACTTTCATTTTAAAGGCTTAGCAAAAATCTTTTTCAAGGCTGAAGATTGCATATTTCATGATTATTTCCTCCATTATTTCTTGCTTTCTTAGATGAAAGCAAGGATGTTAGGCCAATAAACCTGAAAAGTCGGTTTGGACAGATATTCTGCTTCTCTCTTTGTTCTTTTGTTCATTGTCACTAGAGGAAAATAGCTAATAGCCCTGAACTTTTCAACCTCTGAAGGATGAAACTATGTGGTTCATGTAACTCTTCAGCACCGGAGTCATTCTTCTTTTCTTTGCTACCAAGGGCAGTCATTACATCTCCTCCCCATCCCTTTCTCTGTCTTCACTACATCTTTGTTAAACTGTCAAGGATGCTTGAAAGCAATATAGTTCTCCTTTTTTCTAACTTCAAAGTTTGCTAGTAGATTGATAACAGACTTTGTATTGATCTCCTCTGGACCAACACAATTCTTGCTTCTTTGTAAATACAACACAAGAGAATACAGTGCAGTGACAGACAGCTAACCAATATATACTTCTTTTATCCTTGTAGTCAGGACTGGATAACAGAAGTTATCTTTTTAAGTCAGATGTTTTAAGGAGAAGGATAACATTTTCAAATCTGCCAAAAGTCAAGCATTTAAATCCTTTCTTTTTTTCAGATACAAAAATAAATAGCTGTTTTTTCTGAGTTATGATACCTGCAATTCATATTTATTTCATCACTCTATACTGTTCCAGGGACCTGATCCAAAATAATGGATTTCCAAGGGTTTAAGTTAAGATGCAAAGAAAGACTGTCTCAATATATGTTCATCTTTGGATTCAGGAGTGAAACAGAGAACTGGCATAAAGACTACATCACCATGCCTTAGTTTTAAGCAATCAAGTCTAAGAGAATAATTCAAAAGCAAGGTAGATCCACAAGTCCATTGTAGAATATGTCAGATAGGACACCTGGAATGCATTGTTGGACTCCAGAGCTAGGCTTCTGCTCTTCTCTCTGTTTTTGTCTCTCCAGCTGTCTGACATCCTCCTCCCATTTTTGTCTCTCTCTCAGGCCCCATTAATTCTGTACTATTCACATAAAGGTATAAATTCAGCAGGACAGATAAAGAACATCTTGATTTCCTTCTGTGCCAATAGTATAACAGTCAGGGGACTTTTCTGAGAATTGTACATCATCAGTCATAAGCTTTCTCAAATATAGAAACCCTAGAATGAAAACCTATCACTTCCTAAGGGTTCCAGGCATTGAATTATTACAGAACAGACAGTATGTCTTTCTGACATATATATCTTTCTCCTATTTACTTCACTTGGCCAGCAAAATCTCCTCTTGGTTGTCCAATCAAAAGCCTGTGTTACTCTTTTTCTATTGAAGGATCACTAACAGATTGAGCTGACATCCAGTACTAACATCAAATGCAAAGCCATGTTTAAAGGGATTCATTTCAGATTTAGCACCTTTGCCAAGTGATGCAGTTCTTTTCCTTTCTAGCTTGGACCAGGTGCCAGTATGGTGCACATAAACTATTCTTTTGTTTACATTTACATAGTTACAAAGCTTGTATGCATCATATATTTTACATCTTTATCAATGACTACTGTCTGACAAGGGAAGGCAAGACCTTAAACACTGACATTCTCTATAAGCATCTCCTAAGTCTGACAGTGAGCATTTTCAAACCATGAATGAGATTCTATAAATAATAGAAACTGGGGTATATTTTGCCCACTGCCTTGATATTACTTCTCTACAATGAAGAGAGACCAGGAATTAAGTCTCATTTTGAATAGATGTAGTCTCATTCTGAACCTTCTCTCACTTTTGCATTTCACCGGTCATGTTTCCAGCAACAGAACCCTGGGAGACCAGCTTTCTAAACCTCACATCCCTACTCAGCCTCTGAAGTTGTCTCAAGCAAATCCTTTATCACATTTCTATATTTAAAAAGCTTGTATTTGGAATATGTGAGCAACAAAGCTACCTTGTCTTCCATTTCTAGTTCATTGTAACAAGGTGTCTTTTAAATAACAAGGATTTCTGGCTAGTTATGGAAGAAACGTAATACTTAATAAACATTTGAAAGATACTTTTCTGGAGCTTTTTGGGAAAGGGCTCAGAAAATAGGAATTCCATGTATGCTCAATAAAACATTTGTCTCTGTAATTACACAACAAATGATTCAGTGATGTTGAAAAAAGGAGCATCCAAGACAATATAAGATCAAAAAGGTAAGGAGGACAGAGGTGAACATCTATGACTTAAACTGATAAGTGAATGATAAGTTGGCCTTGGTAGTACTACTGCATGAAACTGAAACTTATGCAGTGAATTAACTTTACGTAGGCAATTCTTTTTACAGATGAAATTAGATGAAATTAGGAAATGTGAAGCACTTCACAACTAAGGTAAAGAACTCGTCAATAATAGTATATATACTATATAATAATAATAATAGAAAAACTAATAATTATTATGTCATATGCTGAGTCAAGTCCAAGATTACTATACCCCGATATCTTTTATGAAAATCAGAAAGCAGTTAGTTAGGGAAGAGCTGATAGAGGCGAATCAGAAAAAAATGCTTCCTTGTCTATCTTCTGATTTGTAGAAATTACAGCAGCAATTATTCAGTGCCTTAATTGACAGATTTATGTATTCTAGGTAGCTCTCTTTCTTCCTTAATCACTTTGCATTTGTCTTCCCTTATTCTTTCTTATGGGTTTCAAGTAATTATTTCTCAGTGGAGAATTTTTATCCTGATGAAAAACTGTTAGTGTGGCAGAGGTGTTAAAATCTACAGAAGACACTCTTTTTGCAGATGTACTGGGCTTATGGGTCAAGGTTTATGGAGCATGGTTTTAGTGGGGGGAAGGAGGGATGCTGCAGGACTGTCCTCTGTGAACAGCATTGACCCATGTCAGAGCAGAGCCAGCTCCAGCTGCTCCAAAGGGACCAATTTCTGGACAGAGCTGATTCATGAGCAAGACTGGGTGCTTCTGGGAAAGGAGAATTAGGAAAGGGTAAAAAAAAACAAAAAAAAACAAAAAAAACTGCTGCAAAACAGCATCTGGGAGAGAGGAATGAGAAAATGTGAGAGAAACAGCCCTGCAGCCACCAAGGTCAGGGCATAAGGAGGGCAGGAGGTGCTCTAGGCATGGAAGAGATGTTCCCAGCGGCCCAGGAGAGGCCTACAGTGAAGCAGGCTGTCCTCCTGTAGTGCATGGGCAGCATGCAGTGTATATCTCCATGTGCAGCCCTGGAAGAGCCCATGGTCCATGCAATGGATATGACTTGAAGGAGGTACAGCCCATGGAGAGCACCTGTAGGAGCAGGACCTAGACCGGAACTGCAGGCTGTGGTGAGCAGCCTGTGGTGGGGTGGGAGGGCTGGGGGAGCTGCCACCCATGGGGACAGCACTAGTGCAGTGTCCGAAGGATGGGCCCTCTGTCATGGGCCTGTGGAAGATTGTATAGCATTAGTTCAAAGTCAGTACAGGACTGCATACAGTGAGAGGGACTCCACAACTGAGCAAGAGAAGAGCATTGCTGTGAAGGAGCAGCAGAGAAAAAGTGTTATGAACTATCATAGTCTCCATTCTCCCACTACTCAGAAAGAGGAGCCATAAGAGGGTGAATTAAGGCAAGGTGGTTTTAGTTTGCTTTTAAAATCATAGAATCACCAGGGTTGGATAAGACCTCCAAGGTCACCCAGCCCAAGAGATACAAGACAATGTGGCCTCACCAGAGCTGAGTACAGAGGGACTATCACTTCTCTCCTCCTGCTGGCAACATTATTTCTGATACAAGTCAGGATGCCATTGGCCTTCTTGGCTACCTGGGCATATTGCTGGCTTGTGTTCTGCCAAGCATCAACCAGCACCCCCAGGTACATTTCTTCCTCACCGTCTTCCAGCCCCTTTGCTCCAAACTTTTAGTTTTCATTGGCCTAGTCTGTTGTCAGTAAGCAATAAATTATGTTATGGTCTCATACTGTTGTTTTTTTTTTTTTGCCTGTAATGGTAATTGGGGATTCATCACCCTGTCCTAATCTCAACCAAAGAGATTTTTTGTAGTTTGTTTTTTGTTTTTTTTTTCATCTTATTTTCTCCCCCTGTTCTTTTGAGGAGGGGAAGTGAAAGAGAGGAGTGGTGAAGCTACCTCAGTGTGTGAAGAAATCTCTTAAGTTGGAAAAGGGAACTTGAGTCAGTCTTCCTGATATTTTTCTCCCTACTGGGAGTGATCTAGCTACTGGGTTACTATGCAAAACAGAAATTCATTTATGCAAAAGGAAAGCAATCTTTGGGATGTTAACATGTCTCCTATAAGGATATTTACCAAAAAAATTAATGGAGGGCATGCATTAAAAACAATCAGGTATATTCTGAACACCATGGAAGGAGCTGTGATCCATCTGCCAAAATACACAGAATAAATTTCTTTCTGTCTCTGTACAGAGGAAGGAAACAAAAGAGTTCAGAAAAGGATTCTTCATAGCAGAGGAAAGAGATATCAGTTGCCTTGCTGGAAACAGTCACCATACTTGTTTTGAAGATGTTAAACTCTTTGCATCTCACAGCATTTGTCTCTGATTAGAAGCTAATTTCTAGAATCTCTTTGAAAGCTTTTCCCTTCTTATAGATTACTAATTAACTTGTGAAATTCCAAGGCAGAACAGGTTTTCTGCATGATGACATTAGTCTTAAAAACAAGATCTTACCAAGCCTCAGGTATTTTCTTCCACAGACTGTCTAAACTTCTTGTATATCATAGTACAGTCATTTTAAAATTTACCTATGATATTACAGTTTTGAAGCAATTGGGCCTGGGACCTATCATCCTTTTTAATAAAACCTATGTAATTTGAAACACTTCCAGGTAAGTAATTAAATTTATAACTTTTTTATAAATATACAAAGTTTTATAACTCAGAAGAAAACTGGAAGACCATAAAGGCAGTCTGGCTAATAGAATGCTTTTCTATTTGCAGTGTACTATAGAAAAGTTCATGTTCTTGTAAAGCTAGCTGTTAGTAAAGATTTTTGTAGTAATAAAGAAAAACAATACTTTTCTACACCCTATTTCATAATGTTGTTCAAGGAGGCAGAACTGCAGTTGTACAAGGAAAACGCTGAAGAGAAGATGAAGAAAAGCAAACTGCATATCTATTTCAGTGGGGCTATAAATTTTAAGCTAAGGTATTCTTCAGCAATAATATCTTCTTTTAAACCTCACAATAAATCTGAGTATGCAGATTTATTTCCATTCCTCTGGCACCAAAGTGAATCTGGAGTGTCCCAACTTTAACCACCAGCAGCAGAATAAAGAGATTTGATTATGCAGACAAATCTTCTTTCTTTTTTTTCAGTGAATCAGATTTTTAATAAAGACTTCTGTGAAAGCATTTGAAAACCTAAGACAAAGAATTAGCCATGCTTGACAAAGAATTACAAAGAGCTCACGAGGAGAGAAAAACAACATCTGATGTGTTTAAACTTTTTAGTGAAATGATGAGATGCCCCAGGCCGGATATTATTATTAGATTTTTGCTTCCCCCTGTCCTCTTCAGGTATTAAATAAGTAATAACATGAGAACAATCTTGTCTCAAGTTTCAGACAGCCTAATTTACATGTGAATTTATGTAGTCTGATTAAGAAGTTTGTCCATTATTTCCTTATAAAACTCCCCGAGGCCCTCTAACTCCATTTAGAATTTGTCCATGTGAACTTTCTGGGTGAACTGGCCCTGTTTACAGATAAGCTTTAGTGTGCTCCTGTGAATTCCCAGACTAGTTTGTTTTCAACCTTATGAATTCTGAATAACCTCTACAAGCCACAGAACAGTTATTAACCGAGTGAATGGAAGAGAGAGAATTACTGTGAAGCAATTTTGCATGGTCTCTTAATAATAGATAGTAGTTCGTAATTTATTTTTTGTTTTGTTTTGTTTATTTTTTTATTTTTTATTTTTTGTTAAAAGATTATCTTTTCTTCTTTCTGTTATAATATTTCTCTACATGCTGAATGCACTAGTTACCATTGTAATGATGTCATGGTATCAGTCCTCAGAATGAGTAAATATGTACACAAAACCTAACCCTAATATTAAAACAAACAAACAAACAAACAAACAAAAAAGTGTTAGCAGCGAATAGGGGAAAAAGTAACAAAGAGAAGACAATAATTGAAGGAGTTATCACAGAATCACTGAATCATAAAATCATCTAGGTTGATCGAGACCCTTAAGATCATCATGTCCACCACCTAACATTAGAAAGTCCACCACTGAACTGTATCCTATCTGTATATCTCTTAAATATTTATGGGGCTGATGAATCCACAACTCTAGAGAGCCTGTTCGACCACCACTTCCATGAAGAAATTCTTTTTGACCTCAGTGTCTCCTTATGCCCTATCACTTGGTACTTGAGAAACAAGACTAACACCCATCTCGCTGTAACCTCCTTCTAGGTAGTTTCAGAATGGAATGAGGTCTCCACTCAGCTTCTTTTTTTCCAGACTAAGTGACTTCAGTTATTTTAGCTGCTCCTCATATGTCTTGTCTTCTAGTACCTTCACCAGCTTCATCGCTCTTTGCTGAACACATTCCAACAACTCAATATCATTCTTGTAGTGAGGGGACTGAAACCAAAAAGAGCACTCAAGGTGCACACTGCTGGCTTTTGTTCAGCCAGCTGTTGACCAGCTCCCTGATGTTATTTTCTGCTGGGCAGCTTTTCATCCACTCTTCCTCCAGCCTATATCACTGTGTGGGGTTTTATTAAAGTTCTTCTCTTTTTCTGGGTTGGGAAGAGAACAGCCTTTCCTTACTGTAGAATGACATTTCAGAGTACCCTGGGCAACACAGATTAAAATAAGGACACCTTTTGTGCTTTGTTTTACACGAGGTTATCAAGCTAAAACTACTGAAGAATCATACAGCTCCATTTTCCTGTGTATCACCATTAGAAACTCACAGGCCAGAAGCTACCTGTCCATGATAACAGTTTCTTTAGTTTGACAGGGTGGAGGGAGAAAATGTCCCTGCTTGTCAGCAGGATCTTTTAGGTACATTTGAATCCCTGTGTTTAGTGATGACACTTTTTGTTTCATTACATTTCCTTTCAATATATTAAAATAAACATAAGTTTATATCAGCAGTAGTAGTTCATAAGTTAAAAATGCAGGTGCCCAATAGTGGTAAATTATATCAGAAATAAAACTTCTGTGACTTGACATCACTTCATTTTTTCAATAATCAGGTATCTCTGACTCTAAAATTCACAGTCCTCTCAGGAAAAAAACTGTGTTAAATAATGTCCTATAAAACAATGTAAAGGAATTTTCAATTATATCTTATTTAAAGTTGAGATAATTGTTTTTTGTTAACAATATTTTTATGTCTACCTTTTCTTGGGGGAAAAAAAAATAATAAAAAAAAATAAATCATAGTAGTTTACAAAACATTTTCTGCAGTGGGATTTCCTTAGAAGAAAGCTAGTATGATATTATCCTCAGTGGTGGTTCCCTGAGAAAACAAGTGTGTGTGGAAGGTGGTAAATCAGTCCAATTTCTCACAATGTTACTTCTCTGCATAATTCCAGAGGATTAAAAACTGTCTCAAGTTTTCCTACTATGGATATTTAGAGACATGGAGAAAATATTCAGAATTGCTTTTCAGAAAATGCTCTACTTGCAATAAAGCTCTGAAGACTTCTTTAAACTGAGATGGCTTTCTGATAGCTAAATCCAGGACTACTATTCTAATATCCTTCTGCTCAGCAAAATATTTATTTCCTTTTTCTGTCTTAGGTTAAATAAACAGATTTTTCATGCAGGACAGAGTAGATCCTAGCTACAAATGCCTTTCCCTAATGGAATTCTGTCCAAGTCCTTAGTCCCTCCATGGGCCTTACTATCCTTGTCCAGCCACCACTGGGACATTCCACCCCTGCCCATGACCTAAAGGCTCAGTTTCATGTCAGACTGGGGCCATGAGTGCCTGCCTCAGTGATACTGTGGGTGTGCCTGGCTCCAGCTCCAACACTGAAGGGATAACGCCCATAAGTAGATCATCTCCAAGGTGCTTCTGGGACATATGTTGTACCTTCCTTCTTCCTGCCTCCAGGCCTATGGCCCAGACAGAATTTGGACCTGCATTGCAGCCTGGTTTCCAAAATTGCCTTTATCTCCATCCTGCATACTCCTGACTGGATTTTAGCTTTGCACACTGTATCCAGAATCTGTGTGATTGTCCCCATCACTAACGATGTGGCTGGGACCACACTTATACCCTACCTTACTGTCCTCTGCGAGCAGCTAGAACTTGCTTCACCCTGATAGAATCAAACTTGCATGTTATTCTATATCTTGTGCCTTTATGCTGGGTCTTCCTGTGTGTGTTATGCACCTACAACCCCACCTGCTGAAGCTGTATCTCTGTGCAAAAAACAAACAAACAAACAAACATGAATGGAAAACTATTGGTGGAAAAATATTTGAGCTCCAGCCTTTGTTCTTAATTTCATTTTTTAGTTTTACGTGCAATTGTCATGAATAATATGGATTAGCATTCTTTATGCACAGCCTGATATTGGCAGCTTCCTTCATTTCAAAGGGAATATTTAATAAACCAAAAAATCATGTTCTCATTTTCTTAATTTCCTCACTCTTTTCACTCTATCCCAGTTAATCTTGAATTATTTTCTATAGAGAGATGAACACTCCCTGCTGTTCCAAACAAATTATCTTGTTGATTATTGCATTTGCCACGTGGGTGAGAGATGAAAGCTTACATTCCCTGAGACATAAACCAGCACTGACCCTATGTCTCTCCTGTTCTGGGGAAATGACATAGCCACTGAGGTATTTTATAAGAAGAAGAGAGTATGTACAACTTTATCACTAACAGTGTTCTTTTTTTTTTTTTTTTTTTTTTTTTTTCTGTGAAACATTCAATGTCAAAGAAAGTCTGATTTTTTACAGATATATATATATATATTTTTTCCAGCTGATTGATTCTGCAGTCTATGAACATGCAATGTATGACTGAAGCTTTTCCTTTGACTGGGACACATATAGTAATATAGAATAGAGTTTATGCTGAAATATTTTCCCTCATTTATAACACTTCCACTGTTTCTAGCCTTCTGCTGCAGAGATTCTTAAAGAAGTAAGAACAGTTGGGGAGCACAGGTGGCATGCATTAATAAATAAAATGTGCACGCAATTGTTGTCTAGCAATGATGCCAAAAGACAGAGAAGGGCTCATATTTTTAACTGTCTTTCTTATCAGAATGGGATGAGCTTGTCCATAGTTCAAAGGATGGTTAAGGTTGGAAGGGTTGTCTAGAGATCATATGTTAACAAAACACCTGCTTAAGCAAGGCATCTACAGCAACTTGGCCAAGACCATACATCCAGGTGGCCTTCATATACCTCTGAAGAGGAAGATTCCACAGCTTCCCTGAGCAACATCTGCTCCAGTGCTCCATAACTCTCCTAGTAAAGTATTTTCTGATGTTCAGACAGAACTTCCTATGTTCCAGTTTTTGCTCATTGCTTCTTGTCCTGCCCCTAGGCACCATACATGTTCCATGTGAAAATGCAGATTTTTATGAGCTTGGTATGCAGGTTCTTGTTCATCACTGGTGAAAATGTAGAGCCAGTGGCGATGAATATGTTAAAAAACAGCAGTCTGTAGCTGAGAATTTGCTGTATCTAATAGTGTTATTAAGCATTTTTATCTGCTCTATTTCTATGGAAATAAATACTTTAAAATAAATACTTTAAAATCAATACATTACTTTTGCAGTGGCTGGTGTAGTAGGATTTCCAAACGCTTCTCTAGCAGTCATAATTTTATGGAATCACAAATTTGCTTTTCTCCTGTACATCTAATGGTAAATGTGACTGCATTCATGGAAAACATAAACACAAAAATATGAACAACTCACAATAAGTTTATTTACTCAAATCTCTTAATCCTTGTAGAGATAAAATGTCAGAAGTGTGATTCTATGTGAAAATAGATTATGAATTTAATTAGTGTTTTTAGGTAAAAGTAATGTACCATTAGAGAGTGAAAATTTTGTAGAACTGTAATAACAGAAGGTTGCTCAGTGGTTGCCTTTGCACAGGTGGCTTTAAAATATGTTCTGTGTCAACTATCTAAAACCTCAACCTGCTTTCATTGAAGCTGATGGCAGTATTCCCACTGACTTCAGCAGGGACAAGAACAAAGTTCTTACTACACCTTCAGAGTAATTAATCTTCTCTTTAATTCCCACATAAAATAAATATGCAATCTACCACTTGAAAAAGACATCTTATTAATGCTTAGAAAAAGACATTGTGAATATCTTCATGTATCCCTTGTTTTACCAGAATTCCATAACATGACATCATTCAAGTTCTTTAGTGGTGGAACATGGGCTGGGAAGCTGCATTTCCTGGTGAGCTCCTAGCAGTCACGGACTTCCTGGGACTTAGCTACTGGCAGGGTCAGCTACTCTTGTGTGAGTTCCAGCTCTCCAAGAGAAGAATAGCTGAGAAGAGACAGACTACAATTCCCAGTCTTCTGTACTCCCTACACAATCTTTGATTTGGGGTAATGGGGGTGAAATGGTCTCTTTTACATCTGGGCAACAAAATAGCAGGACTGTCAGAATATCCTTCTCTCCCTTTTGTTGCGTTACCTGTAACTCCTATTTTACATCAATATCTTACATTCTTTTACCATTTGTAGTAAATATGTTCTCTCTCCCTTTCTTAATTGGGTTGTTTTTCTTTCTCCCCGAAAAGGAAACAGGAGTACAAAATGGGCCTGGGAGGCTCTTTCCTGTTTCATTGACTCTTGCTTAGCTATCCATTGACTATTGTTAAAATGTCTGCATTTAGACACCTCAGTATCTTCAGCTGAATTCCATCTCTGATTGGATTCTTACGTAATGACTCAGAGTCTACATCGAAGAAGTGTATGACATCTGGTGGATTTTCAATATAATGAAAAAAAATGCTATTAAGATCTATTTAAAAACTAAATGTTTGCTGCAGTTGATTTTCTTCATTCATATTTTCATATTTTCACTTTTTTTTTTTTTTTTTTTTTTTTTTTTTTGCCAAGTTTAAGTTATTCAATGAAGCTTTTAGTTGTTGTTGTTTGTTTGGATTTTTTAATCTGATGAGGATGCAGAAAACTTTTTGTTTCTCAAACTAAATAGAAGGGAAAATAAGCTTGACAGCCTGGATAATAATTATGCATAATAATCACACATATTTCTTATTAGATTTTTGAGATAGAAGACTACATTTTAATATCTGTATAATGATCATTCTCACACCAATCTAAGCAATAATAGTTTAATAGTTACATTGTGACTAACATCAATGAGATCTGTCAGTTTCTTCCTTCCTTTTACCAAAATCTTTTTGATGAGTTATCTTTCTGTCTGAAGTCCTAGTACAGATTTATCACACCTTTCAAATCTTGTACTTTATGTTTAAAACATAAGATCTGAAGATGTTCTTAAGTAGTTAAAGCCAGGCACTGGTGTATTTCCTAGACTGATGCAGCCAAAGAGAAAATGCTCTTTGCAATCACTGAATTTGAAAGGCGGCTAACACTTCAGATTTGCCAAATTTGGCTTAAAAAAAAACATCCCTAGAAATCTAGATATGTTTTTTACCTCATATCTTTCCAGAATTACCCAATTGTGAAAGGGCTAACATTTTGTTTTTTGCTAATTGCTCATCTGGACCTACAACAAAGCAATACCTAGACATGAATATTTTCTGTATCATTTTAAAGTGATGAGAGACATGGGTCTATCACACTTCAAGCTAATCTAGTCAGAGATGGAGGAAAAATGGATTGATCATATATTTTCCTATTGATGCTTTATTATGATAAAGAAAATAATCCAGAGATATGAAGGAAAAAAAAAAGGGGGGACACATATTCATTTGAAGTATGGTGATTCCAAGGTTACAGCCCCTACTTCAGAGTTGCTTAAATATTTTATAAACAGTCACCAGATAAACAGCAGGAAGAAAACCGGGAAAAAAAAAAAAAAAAAAAAAAAAAAGCTGTGAGAAGTTGTAAGAAAAAGTCACCTCACTTTTCTTTACAAGAGGTATGGCTTTTATTCTGTGTATCACAAGAAAAGTATTGGCTCATACTTTTAATTCAAGAATTTTAAGTCGTGGAATGTTGTGTGATTTTGACACACTTCTGTAACCATTTTTAATGCTGGATGAGACAGTGTTGTGGAAGCTTTTCTGTTCAGTACACTTTTCTTGAGTTTACTTATTGTGCTTTTTAACAGTAGGTAGACCCTAGTTTTTTAGATCTGGTTCTTGATACAGATATAATGGACAAAATAGTATCTGATTCATAGGCATTTCAGTGAGTCAAGGAATATAATATAAAATGTCTTCAGAATCTAAGATACTTGATTAAGAGCAGAAGCAAAGACAACCTATGTTAATATATATTTTCATGTGAACCTTTCAGTGATTAGAATATGTCTATTCAGTTAACACTATCTGCAGAGAAATAGCTAATGGCTAACATATAGTCTTATACTCTTACTATATATATATATATATATATTCAGTTTTCTAGCTGTTGTTTTGAGTCAACCAGGATTTAGATGATAACTTGATTCTGTTCCATCAGTATTTACAGCTGTCTTTCAAGACCTGTGATTTGATTCAGCAATAAGGAAATGATCTGAATAGTCTTTTGGTTTACTTAAACAACAATTTGTTGTTGAAAAGTAAAGATCCTACATTGTTGATCCTACATCCTCATTCCAGCATTCTGTGCACTGACTTCCATCTCTCTTGGAGTCTGAAGTTACTGCATGGCTATCCTAAATATGTAGTGATTTTTATGTGCAATTTTCACATCCAAATTCTTAATACCTTTCCAATTTATTTGTTTTTAAAGTATAAATTACATTTGAATTTAATTGCACAAAATGCAACTATTTCATAAATTCTACTATCAGGTAAACTGTGCTTCACAATTATATGGTGGAAATGGGGCTATGTTAACATATAGATCATTTTGATTTATACAAAAAGAGTGGTACTGTGAAAAAACAGGTCAACAGGGATTACCTACAAGATTTCCTTCTCCTTTCAACTAATTTATATTTCTCCATATTCCTTTCAAATAATTTTTCATGATTTTTTAATTAAATATGTATTTATAATTTTGACACAAAATCATGTATGGAGGATTTTTGTTTGTACAGTGAAAAACCTTGAGAAAGAAAGTGCAGGAGTGTTTTTCATTTCACTTTTAATACAAAATAGCCACAGACTATCTTCATAAATATTTACTGCCCTGCTTTTCTTCATGTTTTACACTATATAATAATGTATATACTGAGTCTGTTGCAATCTTTGAGTTTCACTGTCCTGTGTGACAGAGTGACACTAGGTTTAAAATCTGGAAATCTGGGATTTCCTGGGTCAGCCATTGTGCTATTCTATATCCTTGGACAGTTGCCTTAGCCACATCTCCAGTGAATTATCTCCTGTTGTGTGTCTTTTTGTTATCACTGAAACTGTTGCCAGTAGGTAGAGATAAAACTTGTAGCCACTCAGTGTGAAGAAGTAAAAATTAATGACAAATGGTGGGGATTTATGTAGTTCAGGGTAAAGCAAACCAAAGCTTTAAATGCATGTATCAATAAAAATGAGACCAAAGCCCATGAGGAGTCAGCTAAGCTTTGGCCAGAATGTGCAGGCAAAGGTATCCTAAAAGAGCATTTAGACAGTGAGTGATTAAGAAGTTAGAAGAAAACAGAGCCCAAAAGAAAGTGAAGAATTTGCCATGCACATCAAAGAGAAGGTGTTGGACGCTGCCTTCATATGGTAGCTGGAATTTCCAAGTATTTTTTGGCCTGGCCATGTTGTTTCCTAGTACAGACATTTTTATTATCATTATGAGTGAGTGAGTAAGCAAGTCGGCAATCTCCTTGTGAATTCCATGCATTTCTGCCTTCAAATTTGATCAGCAACTTTGAATAAATAATAAGTTGAAAATGGCTTGTATCTAATTAGCTACTCCTTTGGGTAACAAGCTTATTGGAACAGGTGTGGTCTCCTACTATGTATGCATGCTCATCATGCTGGAAGCCTATAATCACTAATGTTTTACAATTAATGAGCAAGATCCAAGTGAGAGATGAGTCCAGGCAAAAATCATCTAACTATAATGGATCTTAATCTGATCTTAAGTACAACATACATCACTGGGTGGAGGTAAAGGACATGATTTTGACCACACTGTCAATAAACTATGTTTATAGATGAAATACCACTGAAAATTCTCAGTTATGCATGCAGTTAATGTAAAAAGTTACACAACTCTCTACATGGACTAATTTCAGTAGGGTACCTTTACATGTTGACAAAGTTCATTTTTTGGCTTCCAGTGCTGTCTCCTGGGATGTTTTAGATTTTATTAGCAACAATATATGATCTCTCTTGCCAGAGCATTCAATTTCTCCTCGAATTAATTTAAATCTTCCCTTGTAATTTAAAATTTTTATTTGTCATTGTCAATGTAACATCAATTATTTTTGTCTCTGCCCTCAATTTGGCTGCAAGAATCAGTCTCTTGGTGCTGTTTAAAATCTTGTTAGGAATTTTAGGAAAGGCAACTGAAGCAATCTAATGATAATTATTTTTGTCATTGTCATTTTGAGTAATCATGTAGCCTTTTTATTGGAGTTTGATAATAGTGCTATATTCTACAGGAATGTGAGTTTTATAAATGAAAATCATAAAATACAAACTGGTTAGGGGTCTCTAAATAAATATCTGGTCTGAATTAACAGATGTGGAAGTTCTACTTTGTAGGCAGGGAGTTAATTTTCGTGTCTTTGTTTTGTAACTCCTGAATATCAGAGCCTCATCTATTTTCTTTTATACTTTTGCCTAGATTTATTTATTTGTCTTTCTTCCATTGAATTTCTAATGCAGTAGATATATCATAGTTCAATAACTATTCAGCAAGTGCTCAGACAACTCCAGCACTCACTCTTCTCCACACTTCAAACTTCATATTGATGACAAGGATATTCACTTCAGATTTGCTTCTCTCTCTGTCACTTTCCTTGAAAGTGGATATGGTAGTATGGTCATACATGCTAATGTAATAAATTATGAACAGCATTATTATGAACAATATTATAAACAGTATAAAGTTTACTGTCTTAAAAAATGTCAAACATATTACTAAATGCAAACTATGGAATTGCTTCTACTGGCAAATATAATAAGAAAAAGTTTAATTGTCACACTTTTTAGAATAGAACAGTTACCACAGTTTTTGCTATAAATAATTATTTCTAAAATAAAAATAGTTGAAATTAAGTATGATGACTTTCCTTTTAAAAAGAAGTACCAAGATGAGAAAGAGAAGAGGATGATAAAACGGTAACTGAAATTCCATGTGTATTATCAGGTCCAGATGGATTTAATACCACTCAAATATTGTTATAATTATTTCAGTGGAACCAATGGAAGCACTAAGGAGTCTCACCTTATGAATTCAGAGTCTACCCAAGCTAAGGACCTGAAGAATCATGCTCCTGAGTAATTGCTACATGAAAAGAAGGAGCATCCAAGTCTCTTTGGTGATAGGAGTTGGGTTCTCAGTTTTCTCACCGATCTCCTCTTCTAGTAAGACTGGATGAAGTAATTGCAAGATAATTTAGTTTTATTTTCTCTTTCTTCTTTTTCATCAGTCTCCTAATGTGGCAAAGGCTGTTTCTTCCCTGAAGAGATGTGTACAACAAATTCAGAAAAAATAAGTCACAAGGAGACAGACATTCACTATCTCTGGTTCTGGCCATCTTGTTCTAGATTTGGCACAAATCCTGTATGATTTGCATTCTCAGCACATAAATTTGCTTTGCAAGGAAGTGCTGCTATCTCAACTGTTTGCTCTTCTTAAATCATTGTAGAGCTGAGTTTAGGCATGCTGATATTTGGCTGGAAATAAACTAAAACAAGTACCACAGTTTTAATTGGAATACATAAAACTAGAGTACAATCAGGAGCCCCTTGCCAAGACTCTCTTTTATCACTCTGCAGCACATGATAGACTTTTGGAAAAATAGCTTCTTATGGAAAAATGAAGCCGTTCAGATAAAAGTTAATTCTTCATGTGGCCATTCATGCACCTCAAATACTGTGAGAAGAAAAAGACACTATCAGCATTCAGAAAATAAATGTATGTAAGGTATTTAAAGGGCAGGGAGAGAAATGACGTACAGGCTGAAGTCAAAGAAGTCTATGCTATTATACTCATGATATTTTTTTTTGAGGGCAACAATTGGTAGTTTCTAAGATTTCCCTTCAAAAACTGTGTTGCTACCACTTGTGACAGACCACAGGATCAAGAATGAGGCTTTCCATTTGTTGTCTGAAAGTACATTGGCCTACAAGGAGCCTTGTTTTAGCTTCCTCAAGCAAAACAGATATTTTCTAACTACCAGGTAGTGATCAGTAATTTCCTGAGTAGGTCTAACTTTGCTTATATTAGCATAATTTTGTGATACGAACAGATCTTTATATTTTTTCTGTCTGTTCTGTTTAGAGTGAAGTACTCTGCATAGAATGAAATGTTTTTGACTCTGAAATAATGATTGACTGTAGAAAAATACAGTCATGGCATGATAGTGAGGATATAAAATTTGATATTGAGGACAAACTACAAGGGAGTAGGTGAGACATAAAGATGACACTAGAGACCCTAGAGATGTAACAACTGTCCTACAATCATTTGAAGAAACAGAGGTGCGGGAACAGTAATAACAGTAGTTTTTATGGGAGCAAACAGAACACAGAAATAGTATCCAACATTCTTAAGGCAGACTGTAGTAGTAAATTGAGATGTAACATGGAGATATACATTAAAGAGGAACATTAAGTATGATAGAAAATGTGTTTTAAGATCTCCAGTGCCTTTTTATTTATGCTCATCTGGGCAAAGGGCTTGAGAAAAGCCTAATTCCCATGCCCAGACTGCAACCAATGCTTTCAGATGCCCTCAGAAGCACTAGAAGTATGAGTCTAAAAGGAGAAAAAGTAGGTACCAGGAACAAGTACTTTCCACAATGTTGTTTTTTGTTTTCTTTTTCTTGAATAATATAATCCAGGGTAATAATAATTCTTTGCTTAAACAGTTAAAATTTCAATTACACTATAAACATATCTTGGCTATTCATATAAGATGTGTTTCACATTGGCTTAAGATGATGAATTGAACATAACCTCAGTAAAGTGTTTGAATCAGCGTTAGAATCCAGGATGAATTTTTAACTCTTAAAACTGTAGGTTAGAATACCTTATAAATCACTGGGGTCTCTGATTCTTAAAAGATGCTATTACGAATATTTAAGAACAAGAGATCTCTTTGACAGTATTACAGGATGTGTTATATATATATCAGTTTATGCCATGTTTATCAAGGGGAATTCCAGAGCACCTAAAGACATCAGATGTTAACATTTTCAGATTTGTACTGTTTCAACAAGACTGGAAATTTAATTAGTCTGTATTGCGCAATTGTATATTACAGTAATAATTGGTAGCTCATTATCCTAATGCAAACTCAAGCTCCTTGTTACTTCTCCCTTTTCTCTCATAGCCAAATAATAAAGCAGGAAAGTTAACACAGTATTATGAACAAAATATGCACTACTGACAGAAGTGTATGAACATTCAAACAAAATATGAGAAACAAAGCTAAGAAACAAAAAAGAGAATCATTGTAGAAATATATACTTACTTGCATCTCAATTTATCACTGTCCACAATTTTAAAACATGAAAGACTTACAGCTCAATATAAGCTGGCTCTCCTGGAATTTTTGGAAGAAAAAAAAAGGATATAGAAAGGCACAGACCAACAGAGTAAGCTGTGACTGTTTCTGAATTGCTCTATATTGCTGTCTTCTTAAACATAGGAAGAGAACATATCGCTACATATTTCTGTTATTTTTCTGGGATGATGTATTTCAGGAGAAGAATAATCACAAGACATGCAGGGTTCAGTTGTGTTTAGCAATAGGTAGGCTAGGAATAATGCTGCTGCCCACACAACTACTCCAAGAGACTTATTTTGTTAACTCTGAAGACAGCCTGTAGAGGTAAACAGTAATGTGTTTACCTCTAATCAGCAATCTTTACAAATCCTGAACAATGTGAATTAGGTTGCTGTCTACCAAAAATCATCCCATTAAGTTCATCTTTGCTACTAATATTTTCCCATATTTAGATACACAGTTTCATATCACAGGGAAAAACACAGTTCTTTGTGTTTTTTACAGCTTGACATGAGGCATTTAAAATATACGTGGTGAAAACACTCAACTACTAGAAGCTTGTTTTTGTTCTTAAGTTGTAGTTAACCCAAGTTTTGCTGAGGGACTAATGTATATTTCTTGATTTTATTACTAATGATTTTTTTTTTTTTAATGTAATTTATCTGCTTCTATTTCTGCTGTTTCGTCTACACTTCGAGTATTCTTTCACAATCATTTCAATCACCATATACATTCTCATTGTAGCATAGTTCTATAGGATCATAAATGGGTTAACTGAATTAGACAAGATTCTGGTAGTTTTCCCGTCAACCGCAATAAGGTGTACAGATTCCTCAGCTCTCAAGGTAGGAAAGAATTAAAGAATGCTATAATTAATGGAATTTAATAGATTTAGATCTGACCTCAGTCTTTGCCTTCTCTGCTGTTTTTTTTTCTTTTTATTCCCCAAGTCTGTATGTCAGAGATGCTGCTCCTTGTTACATCTGTCACAGGGGGCTTCTTGGCCCCTTTGTAGTGTCTGTCACTGAAAGGACATGTTATCAAAAGTGTTGAGAAAGATTTCATCTCTCTGTTGCACAGCTCAGTGATTTAGCAGGTTCAGCAATGTGACATGCTGAATCAGCCCTGCCACTGATGTTCGGAGTCTCTGACTACTTGGTAATTATGTACAGATTGGCTGAAAAGGTTATGCTATGTAAGAGGAAAATGAGGGTAGTAAAGAGCTGTAGTACCCACTTACAATGAAGTGCTGGGAAAATCCCAAACAGTGTCAGTGCACTACAATCTACGGTTTTATCATGCTGCATACAGCACACTTTCAGAGAGCCTTCCTTTCAAATGCTAACCACCCTGCTCAACAGGACTGGGTGGGAGGAAATATTGTTAGTCAAGATAAAGATAGGGAGGTCACTTTATCAAGTACTACTACAAATAAGACAGAAGCAACAAGTGAAGTTGTTGACACTTGAGTTGAATAGTGAGAAACAAACAAACAAACAAACAAAAATAAGGTCCCCCCACATCCCCAGCTTTTCCCAGAGTTAACTGAACTCCTTCATTCCCAGCTCCTTTTCCTTCTCACTGCTCCTCCATTCTGAGCATCTGCAGAAGGGTTAGAAATACCCACTGCTCCCCCATACTGAGCATCCTCAAAAGGATCAGAAGTCCTAACTGTGGTCATTCCCTAACAGCTCTCTGCAATTCTTTCCTCCTCACACTTTTACTCTGCTCCAGCATGGGTCCCCTCAACAAGCTCCAGTCCTCAATTTATCTGCTCCAGTGTGAGCTCATCCACATGGACTGAAGTTCCTTCAGGGCATGTTCGTCTGCTCCAGAGCTCTCCCTGGACTGCAGGGGAGTCTCTGCATGCCTGGAACACCACCCCCTTGTCCTACTCTGACCTTGGTGCTTGCAGGGCTACTTTTCACTCTTTTCTTCCTCACTTCTCACTGCTTTGTAGTATTTTGCCCCTTCCTAAGCATATTTCCCTTAAGGTTACAACAGCTTGGCTGCTGAGACAAGTTGGAACTGGCTGGATCTGGCCCTGCCTGGCATGGGGAAATCTCTTTCCACAGAGACATCCTCCCAACTGCCAACACCTAGACACAGACACCCAGTCCAACGGTGCATCATGGTTAGTATACAGTGGAAGAGACATACCCTTATCAACTATGATGGTACCACACCGACTACATCTGTTTTTCATACTCCATGATATTATACCTTGAATAATGTTTTTAATCACGAGACCTGTGTAATAAACACAGATTGTCTATTAGAGGCCAAGAACTGCAAAATCAGAGCTGATTCCTACAATAGTCATATTCTTCTCAAGTGACCTTGTAGATTTAATTGTTAAACCATTATGCAGTCTCCCTGTGCCACTTAGAAGAAAAGGCTGTTAAAATTTTGTAGTAAAGGCAGTAAGAAATTATTGGAAAGTGCATGATTTGCAGCCAGAATATATTCACCATGTATACTTCTAGTCATGTTGTTCTCTGGAGAACCTGGAGAGTCAGGTTCTTTGTTCTCTTCTAGTCTTTTTGTTTTTGTTTCTGTCCCTGTTTTCCCAGCAAAAACTAATATTTCACTTGCAATGCAGGTTCTACCAGACCAGGAAAATCAGGCAGCAGGAAAGTATCACTCCGCAAGGTGTCCAGTATTGGGAAAACCCCTCCTTGATTGAGGGTGTCTTTCTTTATCCTCTTCTTCCTCCAGCAGAGCATTCCTGGACACATGAGCTGCACCTGTGAGCATGAAGGTTTTCTGGATGGTTATCTCCCTCGAGGTGTGCCCACAAAAGGCTGCTCATTGGCCACTTAGCCAATGTCTTCAACTTACCTTAAGTAACGGTTTTGTCACAATATTCCTCTTTTACTTTAGCAGTATGAACGTAAGTCTATACACATATATACAGCTTGCTTCCAGTGTTTATCTGTCTCTTGACAAAATATAGTGCAAATAATTTATAACTACAATTTATTTTGAGAGAGAAATATGCTGATAAAAAAAAAAAAATAAAATAAATCTGAGAATATCCTCTATCCAGGGAAAAGCAATATTGTTCCCAGTATTGTAATAAACTGCATATTTTATTAGGATATATATTTTATTGATTTATTTTTCACTTGTGCATTGTAAGTTTTCTACAATTCAACTCTTGATTGTTATTTTTGATATAATATATTGAGTTACTAGAGGAGAAAATTATTTTTTATTACTCTTTGGCATGTGTTGTCTTTAAATGTGAGTAAAATATTTGTACTAAAAGTGTAATGATTCTCTATTTATGCTGAGTTAGCAAAGAGAAACAGGATATCTATTCAGACATCAGCCTGCCTGATGGCCTTCTCAAACGGGAATTTATTTTATGTGTACATATAAAATCACCTGCATGATATTGACCTCCACATGCTAAGTCCCACTGCAGGCAGTTCTTAACAACCATTTATCTCTGACAAACCCCTGGTGCCAAATTTCCCGGAGGGCAGCAAGAAACATTTAGCAATATAGGATGTTACTTCCTCAGTAATTAGCAGTCCTCTAGGCAGACTGGTTCAGCTTTCTCCCTCAGAGCCTCCTGGGCGTAGTGACCTGCCTTCCCAGCCTCAGCAATTTCTTCCCCTGTAGGGAACCAAGCCAGTGGCTGCCTTCCAGGGAGAGGTGAGCAGATGCATATCTGTATGAGATAAAGTCACTTGTGGGTGACTTGTCTATAGTGCAGTTTTCAGCAGTAACATACCTAGCATTCCTCCACTCTTAAAAGATATCCACTTTATATTTTATTTCATATAATATATTATCATCTAGGATTGAATAACCAAAGCAAAAGTAAGGCATGTATATATGCAATTTGAAATAACATTTATCCCAAGAATATTAAAATACTAAAATTTTGCAGCTAAACTGAGGTTAAAGATATGGAACCTGATTACTTACTGCCCTCTTTACACTTGCGTATAAACAATTTATTTTAGCAAAACCAGGTGATCTCCATGCAGATTTTAAAGTGTACAGGAGTCACCACCTCTTTCACATTTTGCAAAACTGACATAAATTATCACTCAGAATTGAAAATAAACTGGCAATGTATTTTGTCAGAGTTTAACTGAAAAGCAAAAAAAAAACTTGTAATGGAAATCACATTTTTTTCAGTAGGTATAAAATATAATGTCCAAAGAAACGTCTTTGGAAAACATGGTTGTAAACATTTTATTGCTAATTGGGAATACTTAGGTCAAAATTAATTTACAGAAGGACAGAGGTAATACTAGAACAATGTTCCAACAGGATCACATTGCCTTGCAAGATAATGTACTCTAGAAATAGAGCAGCATTGATGCCCTTCAGCCACAAGGAGAAAGTAAAAATTTGTTCTAATTATGTGTCTGGATTCTATTATGGAAGTGTCATAATATCATATGGTCTGTTTTTGTTTTGTTTGTTTTGTTTTGTTTTTTCAGCTGGCTACCACAACAACCCAAAAATTTTAAAAGAAAGCAAAGAAAGAAAGAAAAAAAACCCTCACCCTTTCTGCCAAAATAAATGTAGGCAAATAGCACTGTGGGGTTATTCCACATAGCAAAATGATCAGAACATATTCAGAAATGGGAAATTCAATTCTGTTTCTATATTCGTTCTGTCCCAGTGCAATACCTTTAACTCCAGTCTCATCGGTCTGATGAACTAAAAATCCCTGGCTGTCTCATCTAAAAAATACATCTGTTATTCACAGGAACAGAGATTTCACACACTGTAGTTAGATATCTGAAACATTAAGATCAAGCATTAAATGGTCACATCCCTGTCTCACTCTTGATGTAAGCGTTGGTTTCATTACCCTAAAATTAATAGATGAAAATCTTCTGTAATTCCTTGTTGTTGGAGGAAAATGGTACATATGAGTTCAACCAACTCCCTTTTATTTATCTTCACTATGGCACTGCAACTGATGACTCCTAGAGTCCAGTTGTGCTGGAAGAACACAGTCCCAACAAACTTAAAGAAGCATAGAACATGGGGATCTGCAAGTGGGAGGTTCTTTTAGCCTTCCAAGAAATACGAATCCCAGTAATGATGGAGTGTTAAATAGGCATTGCTGAATCAACAATGGATTAACTATTTATAACAGACTTTTTAGTCTTGAAAACCTAATCTTTGTAATTGTATAATACTTTTATAAAATATTGGCTTTCATTTATTTTGTATGATAATTTTCTCAATAACAGTGCATGTTATTTCAGGCTAATTCCTTTAATAACAAACATCCACAGCCTTCTAAAATGTGAATTCTTTACTGCATTCCATCTCTGCTCAATATGTTTCTTCTTCAGTTTATTTAAAAGTTAATCTGAAGTAGAAATCTTCAGAATTCTTCAAGTTTTTTGTTGTTGTTGTTGTTGTTTTGTTTTGTTTTGTTTTGTTTTGTTTCTGTTCTTTTTTTTCTTTTTTCTTTTTTAAGCCTATGGACTATCAATGGAACAATCAAATTCTATGATTGCAACTTAAGCTGGAATCCTTCACTAGTATTTGTAAGGCTGTCAAATGCAATGTGCAAATATGGATAACTATTGGAAGAAGAAGGTTCAAGGAGTGTATGAATGTATAACACTTTCAAAGCCAAAACAGATCTTGTGGGTAAAAATGTGCAACCATCATTTGAAGTGTGAGTGAAACCTAGTTTATGACAGCTGGTGATAACAATTACAATTGCTTACCTAATATATCGGAAATACTGGTCTAAATATAAATGTGTACCAAAGTAGATAGGTGTACGTAGATGGCCCACATCTTGGGTGAATACTCTGTTTCTTTTTATTTTTTTATTTTTGTAAAGAAACAGCAGTCTTGGATTTCACTCGGCCTCACTTCTGTTATCTTTCTACTACTTCCTTGTATATATTCTTCTTTATACTGGCAGTAAGCCAGCAACTCCCTGCCTATTTGGGCATCCAGACTGTCTATCCACTGCAATACTTTCAAGTATTGTTTCCTCTGTGAAGACTAAAAGAAGAAGAAATCACATAGCATAGTACAAGGAGAAAGTGGGAACGTGTAAGAAGGAATGGTCATTGTGCCTGACACAGCACTAAATAGGAAAGAGCAATGACTAATGCTGCTTTCTGTGAACACAAGGAGGCTCATGGAAATGTCATCTAGAACACTTTCATCCTCTGACAGTGATTTATCACTAACGAAAAAGTCCCTGTTGCGAGAGAACGTCCTCTGAGTTTGCTGTCAAAGGTCATTCACCTTCAGCAAACACGCCTGTGGATCTGCATCCATTCCTGCAGTTCTTAAGCTTCAGACCCACACAGGGAACTTTTTCATCTGTTTTAAGCTGGTTGTCTCAGTTTTATCATTAAAGAAACTTGTCCCTCATTCCCTGTAATCTGCAGAATGATGATTAAACTAGATTTTTGCCCATGACAATCTATAGAAAGAAAAGGAGCATGGTCAGACATAGTCCTGATTGATTTTAAATTGCACATAGTGTTATCTAGTAACTAAGTGGTCTGTTAAGGGTGATGTTTTGCTCTGTGGGGCAGAGAACTATGATAAGAAAGACAAAATAGCAGAAATTGGAGCAGCAAAAAACTAAATTTCTCTCAAGACTCACTTATCTGATTTTTTTGCTTAAAATCTTCCATCAGGTGTCATAGCAGTACACATGCACACATGGATCTTTCTGATTTTTAAGATACTCTACTGTTCAAATCTTTTGAATTGCATAAATTAATCTTTCCCCATGTCTGTAAACGTACACTTCCAAAAGGGAATTGAGAATCACTCAATGTTAAATGCTTACTCCACTTACTTTTCTGTATTAAGAAAAATATGCCTCAAAATAAAAATAAAATAAAATAAAATAAAATAAAATAAAATTAAAACATGAAGAATTTTTTTTTTTTTAGTGAAGATTACTTAACTTTTGAAAAATATAAGTTCAATTAGATAGTACTGAACAAAGGAAAATGACAAATAGGTCAAAGAAAAGTAAGATATATTTCATTTCATTTAGGGAGATGAAAATATACTTTATTGTAAAGTGAAAGCAATACAGTGTTGTAAATAAAACTATCTGTTAATTTCACATTTAGATTGTACAAAAAAAGCTAGTGATACTGTGTCGTTTTATTTCTAAAGACTCAGCATTTGAGTTTTATAGAACATATTACGTCTTTCCTAAACCTCTCCCATTAACGCTTAGATGACAGTACAGACTACTTTATACTTTGCAAGCAAATTCAGAAATTAGCTCACAAATTAGAACAAATCTAGAGCTTAAGGACTCAAAACCTCTGTGTTTTCAACACTTTCTCCTTCCCTATCAATTGCCATTATATTTTATGTCTGTGAGAATAGAATGTACATCAGAAACAAGATCTTTGCCAATTTTGAATTGGATACCTTTGTGTTGTTACAGAATATTCATGTAATCAGCTGACCTTGAGGATTACCTTGAGTGTAGATTACCTTCTGTGTTGTTTGCATATAAAAACATTCTATTGCTTTTAATGATGCAAAGGAAATTGGTCCCGTATGTTGGAAAGTTTTATTAGTGAGCAACTAACAGAATAGTAGCTGCATTTTAAAGTGCTTGTGTCTACACATTAACTTGGGAAGCATCCCCCTGGTACTGCGTATTTAAACAAACCTAGTGCTGGGGAAATAAAGCAGTAGATGAGACAGACTGTTTTGGTCCATGTGGGAATAATATGTGTCTTTAGGTATCAAATAAGCATACAAGAGAAAATACTGTAATGACTGTGATGTTGATATTCTGTGACAGGATGACTAAGCAGAGTTAAGGTCAAATCAGCACCTTCATTAAACATGCCTTTCTTAAGATGTTAGGGCTTTCCTTAAATTTCAACTCATGAATTTTCATTTAAGGATTCTTCTTATTTTTGTGATTTACATGGAAATGTTTAAAAATTAAGATACTAATTCCTGTTCTTATCCTCAGCTTGTGAAAACCTCATTGCTTTGCTCTGCTTCTTCCTACAGTATTAAGTTCTGAAACTTAACTACAACAATCAATACATTAATAACCTCAGTAATGCCTGTGTGAGGAGTTCCTCTGGGCTCTATCTAAAAATTCTGAGAGGTTTAGATGATCATATAAGCTTTAGTGGAGATTTTTCTTTAGTCTAAAGGATAACAGTCCAATCCATTATAAAGATCTGAGAAGTTTAGCAGAGTTATTTACATAAAAGCCTGAAAGGCCTGAGATACACAGTGTTCCTTTGATCTCAAAGTTTTAGGGTGATAATTATTATTTTTAGACTCCATGAGTAGGAATTTTTCTTTGTAGGAAGATCAAATAATATGCAGATGTTTTGTATGTATGACTGCACTGTTAGAGTGTTATTTCTGCACTGAATAAGCTGTTCATTGTATCTTGTTTGATTACTAATAACACCTAAATTTAATTTCTAATATAAATTATATGTGTTCGAGTAAGAAATACCAGATTTTAACTTCTGCCTTTAATATGCAAATATAAAAACTTACAAAGTGCACAGGTATATCCAAGTCTTACTGAAATATCTATTTTATCCATGCAATTGATATTAGGAACAATGACAAGCAGTATGAACAAATGTTTGTGTACTTAGTTTTGTAATCCCTAAAAATTCCTTGACATAAGCGAAATATTTTAATCACATGAATTTTTTATGTACACAAACTTCTGCCATTAAAAATTATGTTATACTTCACTGTTAGACATTCAGAAGAATAGTGAGATGTAACTATGCAACGCAGAGAGTTTCATAGATAGCAAATTTTGATTATGACAGCTTAGTTTAGGAAATGATGCAGAAGTTGTTTAAGTATGATATCAATTAACTTTTTGAAGAGTCTACATTATGTGAAGATTGGCCACATGTAGACAAATAAGCAAGTAATTTACTGTGGAGTTAGTGTGATTTTTGCAATAGGAATTCCCTTTTTTTCTTTATGTGCTTCCTTTAAAAGGCAATAATAATTATAATAATAATAATTACTTCAGGAAGCATCATTACATAAAACTTATAGCTGTTTCTGAGGCTACAAATGGATTAAAGTCCATTGCAAATATTCAAAAGATTGTGTCTATTATTCAAAGTACACGTGTAACGGTGTTGAACTTCATCAAAAATATTTTATATCTTATATTCAGAAATGCATAATAAAAATAATAATGAAATAATAATGATCACATGTTAAAAAGACAACTTTTTATCACTTCTTAAAATGTGATGAATTATTCATACATAGGTTGCTCCCAATGTAAAGTCTCCTATTTATTTCCATTATGTATCCATTATGTGCATATAATGTGTATCCATTACAATGGATACACAGAGCACTATTACATTGTTTGATAGAGCAAATTCTCAGCTACAAAACTTATTTTTTTGAAATACCACCATTAGCTATGCATTTTCATCAGATGAACAAAGGCTTGCATACCATGTTCATAAAGGTCAGTACCATTGGAAGTGACACACTGTTGCTGTCAGCACTGCTGAAACACACACCATCCACTGCCTCTCTGTGCTCACATCCACTGTTTGGTCTTCATAAGCATTCAGGAAGCACTGATGAATATCAGTGGGTGCAATCTTTTCCACATGGAGGAATTCAGTGACACATATTTGCTTCATACGCTCTTCCATGTCAGACTCCAGTCTGTCAGACTGCCCCTCTGTGGCCATCTGTTGCACAGCAACAAAATATGATGGAAACATTCAACCTCTATGGTCATACCACCAGCATCCACCTCTGACACTGCAGACCAACATAATAAAATAGGAGGCCCTCCAGAAACTTCATCTATTAATTTAAAAGTATGATATTCAGTTACTGTAAGCTTGAAATTATACCAAGCAGCTTTGTTTGGCTTGTGCCTCTATGTAAGTCATACTCTCCTTCTGATGAGCCTGATGCTCTGCTCTTGTGAGCCAGTGGGGCACTCAAACATGCAGACCATGCACACAGCAGACATCAATAGCAAACGCTGGACAAAAGCTATTTTGCAGGATAAGAGACTGGCTTCTGACAGATTCTGTGACCTATTAATATTTTATTTATGTTTTGTTTCTGAACTATTGTTTCCAGATGAAGCAAGAAAACATATTTTGAAAAATAAACAAGGAGCTGCTGCAGGTTTTTCAGTCTAAAGCAAGCTCTACTTTCTGACTGTTTTACCCTTGTTTTGTACTTACCTTGTATCTTTATCAGAATAAAAGCTATATAGAGAGCAGTAGCTCTTGTGGAAGTGCAGACATTACCTGCTTTTTTTTGCTTGTTTGTTTTGTTTTGTTTTGTTTTCAAAGTTTGTTTAAAGGTCATAACCAGCAGTGCTGGGAACAGTTTCAAAGGAAGCTGTCAGCTGGGAAAGGTCATGAGGTGAACTGTATATGTCTCTGCCATTTTCTGTGTTCATCCCAGTTTTACTTACATGGAAATGAGAAGAGAGAGAAGGACATTCTATAGCCTATAGCTTGAGTGATTCCAAATAATTTCAGGCATGAGGAGTAGAAATTCAGTGAGAAGAAATGCAGAGATGATAGAATTCAATTGATTTAACACATATATATTTATTTATAATGTTCAGATGTACTTTAATGCTATTTTGATTTCTGAAGAATCTCTTTTGTTTTGTTATGTTTTACTATTCGTTTCTCTTGACTTAGAATCTTGTAATCCCAAAATATTTTCATCCAAACATATTATAATGTCAACCTGTGGTTGAAAGTCAGAAATTTCAAGAATCCCTTTTCTAGAACTGTTTGAGAGCTCAGATGGATTTTTTTTTTATTATGTACATGCAAAATAATTTGTACATCTAGGATAGTGAACACTCTTAAGACTTGTCTGCAGAATACTATCTGATATTGCCTCATGTATTCCCCTGCATTAAGAGATCTAAAATGCAGCCTTAATAACATTCTGAACCCACACAGGTAGGCATAGCTGAACTTTTTTTTTGCGAAGTGTCTTTGACAAGGAGATCGGTAAACTTGGATGGTTGTTGGGTAACCTTGTGTTTTTCAGACATCTGTAGATGCCTTTCACTTATAATTTCACATGTAATTTAATTTTTATATATTGTATAAATCATCTAAGGCCATTTCTATTCCTTTAAAAACACCTTGGTGATTTATTTTGGAAGTAGATCCTTCCCTTGGAAGAGAAAAGAATCATAAATATAATTTTAATTTGAGAAAATATCCACTTTGTCATCTGGTGTGAGCCAAGGGTGCAATTCACATGAAATGTATGTAGATAAATGAATTATAATTGAGTGCAAAACATATTTCTCAATACAACTTTCCTCCGACTTATATACACATATATCTCTGAGCATGTCTGTGTTGAAGAGTTATACCAACCTAATAAAATCTATCATAAAGCTGATCTGGATAAATTGGTAGAAATCTTCTAAATATGACATCACTTTAATTTTCTGAAGAATCAAATTAATTTTAGCAACAATTAAATTATTTAGGTTTAACAAGAAAATTATCGTATTATACTAATCCATGGGCTGCAGAAGTTTATAATGAGTTCACTTTGTATATATAATAACTATCTAGCAAAGTTTAGAAATTCTTTGGATAATAAGCAACCTAGAGTTTGCTTAAACTTCATTTTTTTACACAGGAGAGGATTAAAAGCTCAAACTTTGTTACTGACTTTGCATTTTTCTTTTAGCTTTGTAGGACCATACACATCCATATAAAATGACTGTCACCTGTACTTTTAATTCCACTTTGGGCAAGGGCAAAGCTGGTCCAGGTCAAGGCACTAGAGTAAGAGGTTGCTGATGTTCTGGAAACATGAAGATAAAAAAGGAAGTGGTGACCTTGTTCTCTTTATCACAGTAACTTGACATGTTTGACCCTAGTATTTTGGGTTCAAACAAAAGAAAAATCTATGTGCCTTAAATTTACAGTAAGTAAACTTTATATAACAGAAGAGTAACAAAAGCATTAGAATCCTTGAGGAATTAGGGGAAAATTATGAGATTCAGCTAGGTTTTGAATGTGTCAAGTCCAAGTCCATGATCAACAATCAGAAATAAATCACAGATTATGTTCTATTGCAAATTACAAGCAAATCATCTGCTTCAAGCACAATTGGAAGTGTTTCTTCTTTCAAAAGGAAACCTTGTCATGGGACATTTGACTTAGCATCATATTGCGAAAGCGACAATCTTATGCTTCGATAAACTGAGGAACAAGACAACAAAATTCACTGTAAATCAATCAAAGGCTTAAATCCACATACAAGAATGATAGTACTTGACCTTCCATTTTCTATTGAGGAAAGACAACAATTTCTAAATCATCCAGACTCTCTACTAAGAAGTGTTACCAAATCAGTGTCACATATTTTCCAGTCCTGGATGTGACCAACATGTAGAGAGTACATAAGCAAGTAAAGTAGTTTTTCTTCCAGTCCAGTCCAGTCCAGTCCACTTTTGTGGACTGGTTAACATCAGGAAATCTTCAGGCTCGTATTTCCAGCAAAGAGGTTTCCTTCATTTCACTACTGAGTACACTGTCTCCCAAAGACTGGTTTCAATTCTCATGAAAAGCAAAATCCATTCTTTGATAGTCTGCTAAACATTTATCAGTTTGGCACGCATGAAGGCAAAAGTCAGCATGTAAAATAATTCTCTAAAGTCAATTCTTGCCAAAGGCAAGTCAAAGACACTGAAATCAAACCTGTTCATGACTTGATCTGGTCAGATCTCACAGTATATTAGTAGAAATGACACTGTTCTGAGAGATACAGATCAAATTTCATATCAAGAATGGTTTTTTTCCACATAATCCCACAGTCATGTCACATTGTGCCTGTTTGGTTTTTGTTTTGTTTTGCTTTTGTTTTTGTTTTAGATTAGTATACATCTTAATACACAGAAAACATATAATAAAATTGGGGATGTTTGTTCTCTGCAATACCTTTGTGGTTTCATATCATACTTTTTTCTAGTTTCAAAATAAGTATGTTTAAAAGTCTGAAGTGATCCCAGTGAAAATGACTACAATAGGCAAAAAGATAAGTAAAGAGAGAAATCTGGCAGACCTTGTAATTCCTCTAGTAGTTAAGACAAACCTCTGCAGTCAGGTTCTTGAGAGGCAAAAATCATTTTTTTAGTAAGTCAAAGCATTTAGTGTTTAGGATTATTCACTAACATAGTTTAAGGTAGACATTTTTTCAGGTAGACATTTCAGTAATTTGCTTCAAAAGATATTGCCATCTGTCCTGTCCAGAGGCTATATTCTTTTTGTACTCATAGAATGTGCTCAATCTACATTGAGATTAATATGCATACATAAATCTAAGAGTCTTTCATTGGCTTTCTCCTTGACTAATTTTCTAACCTAGATTATGTTCTCTGGACAACTGATTTTTGATACTGCTAAACTTTGTCAGTGCAGATAATTGGTTGAATTATTTGAACATAGTGAACTCTGGAAGATAGACTCCCTTTTAAGATATAAACTGGAAGCAGGAAGAAATAATTCATCAAGGATTTATGCTAAGCTATTGCTGCCTTTACACTTTGGAGTATTGCACTGAAAAGGATAATGATATTTTAAAGAAATGCCATTCAGGTCTTATATGAAGCTATGGTTCAGATGTGTTTCAATCATTAGAAAAGGACAATTTCTAAATTCTTTTACACACCTTTTTTTTTTTTTTTTTTTTTTTTTTTTTTTTTTTTTTTTTTTTTCTTTCTTTCTGTTTGTTTCCTCCAAACAACTTCTCATTTAATTTTGCCGTTTTTGACAGTTGCATCAATAACACAAAGCCAAATCTGAAAAGGCTTTGCAAGATTCTGAGGGTAGAAAAATAACTAAAATTTTATGACAAGAAATTATTAAAGATTCTGAACATTAATTTGTAGAGTCCTGAAAGAGGGCTTTGATATAGAAATTATCTGCCATGCTGATTTTTCCACAGAGCTTTGAGGAACGTAAAGTAGAAAAGTGTAGAAGAACTTCGATTTCCTTGATTTTCCATACAAAAAAAACTGTTATGTAGCTTCTATGGGGAATGAAGTAGAGGACTTACAATGACTTTGTTCAAACAATGTGACAATACTATGACATCTTTCTAATTCTTTTGGGGGATAACATCTATAGGGGAATTATGTTAATGAAAAGAAAATCCTTAAGACATTTTTGCATCTCTTTAAAATTGACATAAAATATTAACGTAAAAATAAAATATACCATTTGAACTTTGTTATAATAATACAAGCCACAGGAACTTTTAGTATACTTTTTACAGGGATGGAGCAGGAGGTAAATGTTTCATTCATTAGAGCTTAGATACTTTAGTGCCTTAGGTGCTTTAGTACTACGCTTCACATGTAATTTTTAATTGTCATAGAAGATTACATATTTTAATGTTACTTCACTAAAAGAAATTCTAATCAATGTTGTGAAAAGGAGCATTCTGAGTATATGGTAGCATTAGCGAGGCCATTCATGATGCACAGAAAGAAATCTCTGCCTGATTAAAATGTAGAATCTAGGACATTTACTTGGAGATAAGGATCTGATTTATCATTTATCAAGAAAAAAGTAATAAAAAATTGCACCTTCTGAAACATTGCTGACAGAGTTGTTATGTTGTGATTTTTGTTTATTTTCATGTAGGTTTTCATTCAGTAGCTCAATTATTTACTTATACAATCTCTGACAGATATGTTCATCCCACAGAGATTCAGATTTCTGTGTCCTACCTTCAAAATTCTAGAAAAAATAAGGTATGGACAGTGCATTTTGTACAAGACTCACTTTTGAAATTGTTTCCTCCTTTTGCATTAAGCAGCGTATTAGAGAAATTAGGTGGAAACAGATGGTTTAAGTCTTTTCTCTATGAAGATGCAGGACCCATTCTGACCTGTGTCTCAATGAGAGGTATGCTGGACTGTGAACACAGAGAAACAAAATTCATCGTAATTTCAGAGCTATAATCAGGACTCTACAAAGCGAGATATTCTTTCCTAAAAGGAATTGCTGCTTCATTTGTTTATATTTTAAAAAGCAAATAGAAAGTAGTAATTATGTAATTACAAGTTCTATATAGATAGATAGATAGATAGATAAATTAAAAAGCATTCCAACAGTTAAAATATCTCTGAAGATATACAAAGATATAAATATCATATCAATATAAAGTGATTTTTTTTTTCTTATCATGTTGTTAGAAATATATACATACATGTGCATGGATGAGATTTTTTTAATTACTTTTCAATAATTGGTTAGAGTTACACTATTATATGTTATAAGTCTTCCCTGTGAGTTTCATAAAATGCCCACAAAATTCCCATTAAAAAAAGAAAGAAAAAGGGGGGAGGTGGAAGAAATATTTGTAACTTTTCAGAGGTTTGCTTTCTTGTCTAAGGTACATGAGCACATTCAGTGAAAGTGTGAGAACAAATCTTTATCAATGTGCAACATCTAAAGATGTTCGAATCCATATTTTAACCTAAGAAATAGAGATCTTTTAGTAGTAAAGAAGACGGATTGTTTGGGGAAATGTATGCTCAAAATAAATCATTTCCAATGATTCCCTTTCAAACAATTTACCAACTAGGAATTGTTCAAATAAATTATTTGAATAGTAATTTCAAATACTGAATAAGTTAGAGAAAAATCAATCTCTTCATAGAAAATTCATGCACAGAAGAGAACAAAATTCATCACATAAATTGCTAGCTACAAATTAACTGCTCAGTTCAAGCCCTAAGTAATATGAAGCTTTGTAACCTGAGTCCTGAACAGTACGGTGAGAATAACTTTTCAGCCAAATATTTATTTGAGTATTTACTAAAAAGCTTTCTCACTTGAAGTAAATTATTATTTTATTTTGTGAGTGCTTAAAAACGAATGCATTTTGGGAAACTTAATAATAGATTAACAAGATCATCAAAACTCTTTTCTATTTCAGTGTTCTTTTTCCGTCAAGACATTGAAGGTGATGTAGATTTTAGTGCAAAGAACCGAATCTTGTGAGAAAAAAAGTACTGACAGATACCAGAATGGTCATAGATGGAGATGAGTTTAGTCAGACAGGACCTGCCTTTCATGAACCCATACTGACTAGGCCTTATCTTCTGGTTGTCCTGCACATGCTCTGTGATTGCACAAGGAGGTGTCTTGCTACATGACTCCCACCAGTACAGATGTCAGTCTGACAGGCTTGTACTTCTCTGGATACTCCTTCTGACCTGTCTTGTAGATGGGTGTGATATGGCAAGTCTCCAACTCCTCTGTTTAACTGGAATGCTGATGTATGATGGAAGGTGGCTTGTCAAACACTTCCACTAGTTCCTTCAGTGCCCTCAGATGGATCCCATATAGCCCCATGGACTTACTGTCCATTCACATGCTCCATAGTTATATCCAGTTGGGTCTAGAAAATCTCCAGGAGTGGAGAGACTGCACAGTTCCATGGACTGTCTGATTGTCCTCAGAATTTTCAGTAATAGTTGCTCCCAGGGATAATGCTTTAGTTTTACTTTGGAAAATAAATAAATAAATAAATAAATGTTGGGACACTACATGTATACTCCACATGCTGGTATTCCAGTTGTTTTCAATAAAACACAGATACAAATGTAGTACCCTGTTCTTTACTGCTTGGTGTTCCTTAGAGTAATGGATAAAATGATTGTATGACACTCTAGTAATGCAGTGAGAGGAATTCAGTACTAAATATTTTCCCAACATAAGTTTACCAAGTTGTTTTGTTTTGTTTTCAAATGTTAAAAATTGCATAGATGGTTTTATAAAAAGGCTGCTAATTCACCCTTCTCAGTTGCACAATTAAGTGCTTTTAAGATGCTGGGTTTTTTGTTCTTGTTTTTTATGCACAAAAAGTTGCAGACATTGTTTCCATGGAATTCTCTATATTTAGAACAGGACATATTACATATGGGTACTGTCCATATTGTTTTACATACAGTGGTCTTAAAATTCTTAGGTCCTTGAATGTTTCCTTTCTCCTGTAAATTCTTTTTTTGGGGGCTGATTTTAAACACCTTTCAAAATTTGGTAAACAAGCTTGCACGATAAACCTTATCATATGTCTCTTAAGTGTTTAAGTTACATACACCTGAGAAAACTCTCAGATATTAAATAAAGGTATAATAATACATTTTGTTTTTTACAGAATCACAGAATCACAGAATGACCCGGGTTGGAAGGGACCTCAAGGATCATGTAGTTCCAACCCCCCTGCCTAGCAGGGCCACCAAACATACGCCTTTACTAGATCAGGTTGCCCAGAGCCCCATCCAACCTGGTCTTGAACACCTCCAAGGACGGGGCATCCACAACCTCCCTGGGCAGCCTGTTCCAGGACCTAACCAGTCTCCTAGTAAATAACTTCCCCCTAACATCCAACCTAAATCTTCCCTCTTTTAACTTAAAACCATTTCCTCTAGTCCTGCTATTATCAGCCCTTATGTTTTTACAACATATCCCAACATTTGTAACACCTATTTCATTGCAAATGCCTTCAAGGAAATAACAGACCTTACATTTTCAGCCTCACATAGCACATTTATAAAACTCAGTGAGAAAATTTTATCTCTATTAATTTCTAAAAGTTGATGACAAAAAACTACAGTCTGAAATTTCCGAACTTTTGAGTAAAAATCATAAAGTTGGGTTTGTTTTTTTTAATACATTATTGTCTATTTTCACATATTGAAATAATTTTGATGAATTACTGATTTCTTAATTCTTTGAGCCTTCTAACAAGAATAAATAATAAGAATTTTAAAAGATGAGCGCTGAACAGTTTGGAACAAGGAAAATAAAAGAGAAAGCAGTAAATTTCTTTAAGAAATCTGTGAGCTTTCTAAAATTTCATGAGCTCCTTAACAGCTGCTTAATGAACAAAAATGTTAGACCTTAATATTTTGGGAAGATTTTATTGATGGGTGCTACAAGAATGGCTTTATGGGTGGGGAAAAAAAAAAAAAAAAAAAAAAAGAGACAGTAATTTAACACAACAGTGGCAGTGTATTCATGAAAAGAGGCTAAAGAGATCTGATATTGAACTTTGTATCAATGTCTTGTGTATGAAAAAAATGAATACCAAAGGTTAGTAATATTTTAAATTATTACATTTTAGAACGTTTTTTCAAATAATGCTGGAGAAATTCAAGCAGTTCAACAAAGAGAAATGTTGATTTCTACATGCAGAGAGAAATAATACCATATACCTAAATAAGTTGACTGACTGGAAAACAGCAAAAAAGACACTGAGAGTCCTAACAGATGCTGAGTTAAACGTAATATAACAATGTCATTTTGTCAGACTGCACTTTTCTGCTATGAATTGCAAGGCAACAAAATGTAATGGAATGTCGATGAGAAGTTTCTACTTCTACTGCCATTGCACCAATACCTGCCTCTGAGTTTGTGGGCCAATATAATAAAATAGGAGGCATTACTTTCAGGACAGCCCTCATAGATGTTCCCACCAACCTCAACTTTTCTATGATTATGTGATTTTCATACATTTGCATACCTCCATATGTATTCTTTGGAAGTAATATTAAATAGGGCTATTTCTTAGGGACTCTTACTTTAACCCGAAGGGGTTTTTATATCGTTTATTCATAATGTATGAAGAACTTTTGACAGGCAAACTGAAACAAAGTTAGTCATGTAAAAGCTGACACATCTGTAGGTCATTTTTCACAGTTTATTCAAATTCTGATTGTTGTAATAGATTTGTTGTGTTTTTTCCTTTTTTGTTTTCTGTTTGTTCTTGTTTGTTTGTTTGTTTTGTTGTTTGTTTAGATTTATGGTTTGGAAATAATTTTGAACTTTAATTCTGGAAATCAAGTTACTCTGTTTTGTTCTGCATAACGGTGTTATTGAGATGCTGTGTAATTGAAAAATGTTTAGTGTTTCACTTAATCCTGGCCTTTCAGCATACAGCCTCAAAACAGTTACTTATTTGTGAGAATTATGCAGCTGGTAGACTAGGCACATATCCAGTATCTGGGTACCAGGTTAAATAATGTCACAATGTATTAAAAAATATATAATATAAAGCAAATGACAAATAAATAGGAAGGAAACTATGTATTCTCCTACCTAGAAATATGGTACGTGTAGGGTCATTGAAGAGAGAGTAAACAGGGAGATTTTTCTTATTCTCTTCATTTGAATTAATCACTGTACTACAAGATAAAACATTTCTGTGATTTACACTCCATATTCATTGCCTATCTTCAACTGTATTACTACTATTGTTAATTCATATAGTGGATTTCTTAGAAAGTTTAAGGATGAACTGCAGTTTAGGTGAGTAAAATTCTCAGTGGGACAAATAATTGGGTAGAACTTTACTATAGTGATACAGTAATAGACTGACATACATAGGAGGCTCCAGTGAATCTATGGCGCAAGTGCTTGAAAGCCAGAAGACATTCAGAGTGCTAACTTTGCACAAATACTCTTGTTATTCAAAGCAGTTAAATACCTAATTTTCTTCTACTCTGTGCTTACAAGAGTTGCTAGATTGGAATGGACTAATGCTTTACCACATCTGATCACAAGTCTTGTCTTTTCTGCACATATCATATTATTATTATTATTATTTAAATAAAATTTTGGAGATAGTGCCGGTTTTGCTATCTCTCTCCACGAAGTAAAACAACTCCCAGCAGAAAGGCAGTAAAAAAAATGTTAAGAAACCAATTATAGTTCCCTTACGGGTTATTGTTTTTTAACTTCCTTTTTAATGCTTATCGTCACTATCTAGATGCTTTTTTCTTATCTCTAGCTGCCTGTTCAGCAGCTGTTCACATTCTAACTGTCAGTTTCTATTCACTTTTTGATGAGAAACTTAATTCTGAACATTCACCAATTCCATCCACGTGTTTACATAATATCTTGCTACTAATTAAACTCTCCTCTCTTGGACTCTGCACTTTGACAGAGATTTTTATTATCAGTTCCCCCTTGGTTCTCTCTTCTGCCATTCCCTGTTTTGGCTGTTTGCCTGGAATGTATTTTCTGCTCAGATAGAAACTATCTCCAAACTCCCTGAAACACTTTGCTTTGGGACAGGATTTGAACCATCCATTTTTTACCAATTAAAATCAGTATGATATATGCTCATACATGCCCATAGCTTCACAGCCCATCCATTGACTTTGCAGCTTTGTTCTCTTGTGATCATCTTTATGGTGGTCTTAAGTTTATAAGTGTACTTGTGAACTATGGGAAAAATGTTTTTAGTCCTCTATAGAGCTTAATTTGAAACTTACCTTTGGCAAGCAATATCTTAAAACAAAATACAGAAGTATTTTAAAGCAGTTTGAAAGATAGCTTGTAAATAAGAACTAAGAACACTGATTATGACACTTGAGAGGATAGAGAAGAAAAAGCCATCTTCTGTATTAGACAGTAAAGATGTTCACACAGATAGTTTAGAAAGGATATCACGGGGCTTGTGAATTTGACTGATATTTTACCTACCTATTCTATGAATTAGAAATAATTCAACAATTCCATTAGTCAATTAAAAAAACACTCCTAGTTTTTCAGTGCATTTGCTGTTTTGCTCATTTAGGTGTCAGGAGAAAAACTAGATTTACAACCCCAAAAAGGAATGGCTCAGGATCTTAGGAAACCATCACAATGATGATTTCATGTTGCCATACTTCTATTTATTTTTTCTGGTGCAGTTCTCTGGGTCTTTTCCTTCAGAAGATATGTTTTGCATATGACTTTTAGTGGAAACTGTGTCCTATGACAGCAGCTTGGACCTGAATCTCTTGTAGTACTGAAAAGTACAGTAGATATTACATTTAGAGTGCCATAGCACACAACTTCCTCATTAACCTGGGATGTTAAAATTATTTTACTTGTACCATACACTCTTGAATACGTTTACTCTTGAATACACTTACTCTTGAATACGTTACTTGTACCATACACTCTTGAATACGTTTTCAGAATTTGAAAATTTAAAGAGCACTTCCACTGTGACACATTAATATACTCTGAATTAGAAACTCATAAAAATTTAATTAACTCTTGTCAAAATTTTATCCACAATTATCTATTCTTTGCTGTATGAGAAAGAGAAGAGGTGTATCAACTTTTCCTCTAACGCTGTACTTTTACACAGTCATACAATTTGTTCTTCAGGTGTCCATGGATTCACAGTAAAGGCCTAAGTGTAAATTAGTGTAATCATCATTTAATTAATCTTGATACAATGATGTATTTAAGTATTGAAACTCTTCTCATTGAACTGCAATAGAATATTACAGCCTTAATACTCTTTTTTTTTTCCTAGTGTCAGTGCATAAACAAAACATGTTTTGCATAAACAAAACATTTGTTTATGCAAGCCTGAACAAAAAATGTCTTATTGAAACTTAAACCAAAAGTATTTCTAGATCCTGTTCTGTAGCCTTGACCTTACTCAAATCATACTGACCTAACCTGCAGTGGTACGGGAAATATGTGGCTTACAGTTGTTGCAAGAAAAAAAGAATCAGAAATGAAAAAAAAAAAAAAAAAACACCTCAAATTCTATAGTAAGAACACTTCTGATAGTTTTGTAATAAGCTCTAAGAGAAATTGTTGCCTCTCTACTTTTGTGGAAGAATATAACATTCCAAATAGCAATTAATATTAAGACCACTTGAGTAGAAACTATTTTATATTGTTTTAAGACCAAGCCTGAGGCTTAGAGTGCATGCCTGGTAGCAAAAACCAAGTGAGAGATATTACTATAAGGAGGTAATATCTCCTTCTCTGAACTTAAAACCTTAGTGGAAAAGTCTTAGACTATAAGACTCTAGATTTATCTTTCCCTGCATTTATCATATGTTCTTCAGCTTTGCTGACACAGTAAACATAAACGAACCATCCTTTTGTCAAAAGACTGTGTGTTCCCTGGAGAGTCAAGAGAGGAGAACAAATATATCTAATATTAATTTTAAAGACAGGCATATTATTCTTCTGAAAATGACTACCTAATACAATATCATTGTCTTCTAAGACAAAAGCCTAACTGAACCTTTTACTCAGCACTGATGTAGTTGCACTTCAATTACTGTGCTCCCTTTTGGGCCCCTCAATACAGTAAAGACATTGAGGTACTGGAAAATGTACAGAGAAGGACAAGGAAGGTGATAAGGGGTCCAGAGCACAGATCTGATGGGGAGTGGCTGAGGTTACTGGGACTGATCAGTCTGGAGAACAAAAGACTGAAGGGAGATCTTTTTGTTCTCTACAACTGCCTGAAAGGAGGTTGTGTTGATGTGGTGTCAGTCTTTTCTCCCAGGTAGTACTAGTAATAGAGTGGAGGTAATAGACTCAAATGAGCAAGGAGAGGTTCAGGTTGGATATTAGGAAAATTTTATTCTCAGAAAGAGTGGTGAGTTATTGGAACAGACTGCCCTGGAAGATAGTGATGTCATTGTTCCTGGAGGTAATCAAGAAATATGTAGATGTGGCACTGAGGGATGTGCTTTAGTGGGCAAGGTGGTGATGGGTTGATGACTTCACTAGATGATATTAGAGATCTTTTTATCTTTAATGAATCTATGATTCTATAAGATGAACTAGCAAATATTCTGATTCTTCATTATTAAGGATATTAAGAATAAGAGCAGTTGGCAGCTGCTGACAATGCCCCCTAATAGGATTTTAAGGTCCTCGGAGAAGTAAGCAAAATGAGTAGTAGCATCATAAATGTGGCCTTCAGAAGAACCAGTTTCAGTTTCTGCAGTTTGTCAAGACCTCATTGGGTGCTGCTCTGAAGGACAAAGATGCTCAGGAGAGCTGGCTGGTATTCAAAGAAAGACTCCTCAAACTACAAGAATCATTAGCTTTGATGTACAGAAAGTAAATCAAGAAGGCTACTACTGATGAAGAGGGAAGGCAAAGTTCAGGTGAAACCAAAACTAGGAAGACACATAGAAAAGCCATTAAAAAGCTTCTAAAAGTACCTTATCTACAAAAGGCAAGTTAAGAAAATGTGTCCTGAAGCTTCATGAGGCAGAGGAAATGGAAAATATTTTCATTTATTTATTTATTTATTCCCTTCCCTCCCTCCCCCCCCCCCCCCATTTTTAACAGTTAAGTACTGACCTTTGTCATCTCAGGACCATAAACTTACAGTGAAAAGGATATATCACCCCCAGAAGCAGGTAAAACAGCTAAAGAGCAGTTAGCTAAACTGGACATATTACATGGCCATGGGATGAGAAAGGAAGCATCTGTTTCTTCTGAAGAAGCTGATGCTACAAGGTCACTCACTTTGTCACTTTAAAAGGCTGTGACAATCAGTATAGGTTCATGATGATTGGTAAAATGCAAGCATCACATTCTGAAGAGTGTGATTATTTGCCACTATTGAGCACTCATTAGATGACGTCTAGAGCACTGTGTTTAGCTTTGAATTCTTCAGTACAGGAAAGTTAATAATTTACTGGCATGAGCTCAACAGTGAGCTACCAAGAAGGTTAGAAGGATAGGACACAGTGCTAGGAGAAAAGCTATGGAAATTGGACTTGTTGCATACCAAAATGGGAAGGTGAAGAGGAAGGCTCATTGCTATTTACAACTATATGCTTACAGGATGTGAAGAAGAGCAGGTCAGATTCTTCTTGGATGTTCATGATCATTAGGTAAGAGGTACCAGAAAAAAAGTCGCAGAAAGAGAAAATTCAATTTGATATTAGGAAAACATCTGCACAAACAGAATATTCAATTAAAATATCCAGAAATGCTTGAATATCTTGTGAGGTATTCAGAGTGTGAACAGAGAAGATGCTGATAAACTTGATGTAAATAAACTTGTTCTGACCAGTTGTTTGGATCAGCTGACCTCCTGAGATTTCCTTCAGTTTAAGTAACTCTAGATTTTTTATTCTATGTTCCCAAAAATAGGAGCAACTGGAGCATGCATGGGTGAAAAATGGTAGAACAGCACCCTCAAAGGTGCTCATAAGATGATCTCTTCAGTAAATATGAAGAGGAGTCAGAAAGAAAATGAAAGTTTGGTGCATCTTTCTTTCTCCAAAGTGATGTAACGCAGCTTATGTGAGACTTTTAGTATTGAGCCTCAAGGGTATGTAGCACAGGTCTTATCTATTAATTACTCAGAGAGAAGTTCTCCAGTATTCAAATCTTTCATAAAAGTACCATTCAACAAAAGTAGTATTTCTATAGCTAACATCACAATACTACAGGTCAGCTGTTATCACATAGGAAGACAGCTATGAAATAGCTATTTAGTAGGCTACTGGCTTATCAGAAAAGGTGGATTAATTATGAATAGCATTACCAGTGTAGCAAAATTTTGATGTCTGTAATTCTACACAGATTTGCTATTAACAAATAGTGAGCTATGTCAAAGTTTTAAATCAGAAACCTATTGTACCATGTACTTTCATAAAGTTCAGACTTGCTTTATAGGAATGAGTATACAATGAGTGCAACACTTAAAAGTCTAGGATAGTGGCTACCTACAATACCACCTTGGGCTAATTTTGAAGTGGCTTTTGTTTTGTTTTTAGAGAGAAACCCACATTTACTCACTACTTCATGAGTGTATTCATTTTCCAACACATGCTTCCAGCTATCACAGCTACATTCACTAGGGTATAAATAGTTAGAAAAGGTAAGTGAGGTCCTTCTTTCTAAGTGCCATGATACTACTTCTGTAAGACATTTTGTCACTTCAGCAGAATGTTTATGCAGGCTGCCAATGTGATAGGAATTGCAGAGATACCTACAAGTTTCAGAGTGCTTTAAGGACTCTTTTGATAGATACAAGTCAGATCTCTTGTCTCGGAAGTGAGAAAAAGAACTGACGGTACACTGCACAAAGTTTACTTTACAGCATTTTAGTTTACCTGAGCAAATGAACCCTTCATTTCTCCTTAGTTTCCCTCAACCCCTTGTAGCCTGCAGACAAATGACACAACCAACTAAAAAGACATTCCAAATTGAGAGAAGTATTTAACTCCCCATTGTCAATAAGAAAAAAATATCACCCTTATTTTAAGACAAAATGGAACAGAAGATAATGTTGCTCAAACAAAACTATAGTGCTTGTATTCAGTTTAAAAGTTTTAGCAAATTATACCTTGTCAAGGAGCATAAACGTCTCTTATGACAACCATGCTAATTAATAACTTGGTTTTCTTATACCCTTAAGGAAACAAAAAACATTTAATAAAGAAAAACAGGCATTTGTTCTTCAAGTTATATAAATGTGCATGCTGCTGTAAAAGTAGTGGGCAAAGATAGAAAGTAGGAGTAAAGAATTTATGATGCTTGACATTTTTTATTTTAAAACTATTTTCAAATTTGCATTATTTTTAACTATTTGGTTGCAATTTGCCATCTGCAGACTATCTCATATACAAATCAGCACTTCAGGATATTTCACCTGATGTGGTCTAAGAGGAGCAAAATAAAAATAATACATTAGTCTATTCTCTTGGAAATAGTAGAATATATTTTTTTAATTGATCTGTTTATTTATTTATAATAGTTGTTAAGTCTTATAAGGGAACAGTTAGGCCATAACTACTGGTGACTGAGAACCTGTTGAAGGGGTGTGGTGGTTGGCACAGGGAGCACAGGCAAACTTCACCTGTGTTCCTCAGGTGAGCAGAAAGGATGGACCCAGGGTGTCAGCCACTAAAGAGAGCTCAGGGAGCATAGCTGGAGATTCCCTTCAACAGTTATGTAAGTTCAGTAATTCTTTCAGTACATGACTCTTGGCCCACCTGTGAATACTTTGCCCAATGTTGTCAAGAACCTGCCTGAAACAATTTCTCTTCTTTGTGGGCAGAACAAAGTCTTTCTGTCAGTGTGGAAACAAACAAACAACAACAAACAATAAGTAAAGAAAACAAAGTGGAGGAATGGGGACAGGTAATTAAAATTCAGAGTACTGTGTGTTCTAAGAGGCAGTTAGTGTTCTAATGGGGAAGTAGAATACGGGCAACAGTCAAAACAGCCTCATCCAAATTACAGAATACCAACTATTCTGTTGTCCTCCATGGACAGTGAAGAGTTGATACAGTTTTAAATCTGAGTTTTGAAAACATGTTATTCTAGGGAGGTTTCTTGGCTTCTCAATTGAAAATTGTAACAGGAAGTTATTAACTTAGGTTGCCTGTGTTATAGTTTACCCATGTGATATAGGCACTGAAAATAATTCTCCACACCTCAGGAGTTATCAGACTGCAATACCTGTTAGTACAATCCCTGGCAATCAGTGTAGAACTTAAAAAAGTAATTTAGAAGTGAATAAATTTGTAACTCACTGGTGTACTATTCTTATTTTTAAAAACAGTAGACTAGCCTGGTACTTCTGAAACAGCCTGCATAACAGACATATATATATGTGTGTGTGTGTCACAGGTTACCTAGATTTACCTGTGACCAGGACAGGGGGCAGCCACCCCATAGGGCCCCTGGCCTGAAAGGGAAGGGAAAAAGGGGAATGGGAAAAGAGAACAGCAGCGGCAATCTAAAACTTATTTTACTAAATATGATATTGGAATACAAGATAACACAATATAATACAATATGACTGAGGCTAATAAATCTAACGAAACAAAGAGAGAGAGTCCCAAAAAACCGAGAGGCCTACTGTGAACTCTTGGCGACATGGCTAGAAACGCTTCCCACTCTCCGAGAGTCCAAGAGAGAGAGCTCCAGCCTGGGAGCGAGATTATATATGTCCTCCTCCCATGACTTTGGCTGTGAAGTCCTTTGGGATACGTAGTTTTCTTCTGAGAGCTGAGTATTCGGGACGTTGTTATTCCACAGAACTGGAGTATGAACCTTTTAATGATCCATACTGCACATGATGTTATGATGTGAAATATTGACAGCAACATTACAAAACCATGACAGTGTGTATATATATATACGTATATACACAAACACAACAACAAGTAGCAGTGAGGTAAAGGAGGAAATCACCCTACTGCTAAATATGATAGTAGAATATGAGATAACACCATACAATACAATTCGAATTGAAGCTAATGAATCAAATAAATTGAGCGTCCAAAACTGAAGGCCTTACTCTAATGCTGAAGGTGTGATGGTTATGGAGCACACCACAGAGATAAGCAGAAAAAAAAAAAAAAGGGGTAATCTTGTGACTCCCAAGTAGTTTTCTCTTTCCCTCAAAAATGAAAATGGAGACAGAACTGTGAAGTCTTCTGGGATATGTATTTTTTCTTGGGGTACCTAGAAATATCATAAATCCACTGAAGTGGAATATTAACTCTTTAAAGCCCAGTGCACTACATGATGTGATGATACGGAATACTGATAACAAAAATCATAACAATATGGCACTCCTAAATAATACTAGCAAAGTTTTAGGTAGAGAATACTAGAAATGTCTTTAGAGCAAAAGGAACTATGATATTTTTCAGAATTAATACAATGAAGAAGAAAATGCTGGTATTTTGGAGGGAACTCAAACCTGTTCCCTGTGGCAGCTAGTCACAATGTATAGGTGCAAAACAAGCTTCTTGCAAGGACACCAAACATTTTCACTTTGTCTATAGGTAGAGATCATCTAAAGGAGCCCCTGCCAATGTTTCAGACTTCTTTTTATACTGACTTTAAGTATCATGGGAAACATCCAACCTGAAAATTTCTGTGATTCTGTGATTCTGTGATCATTTAAAGTACTGTAATTAATTTTCTTTTAAGTAAGAGTTTACCTTGCAGGTATTCCTTCTTTCTGTTTGTACTTTTAAATAACTCAGAGAACCTCAAAACAGTTGATGAATCATAGAGTATCTCAGGTAGGAAGGAAACCACAAGGATCACAGAATACAACTCCTGGCTCCACTTAGAACTATAGAAATTTATAACCCTATGTCTGAGAGCACAGTCCAAAAATATTTTGGACTTCAGAAGCTTGAGGACATTTGTCCTCTTCCAGTGCCTGATTACCTTCTGGTCCAGAACCATTTCCTGATCTTCAACCTAACCATTCCCTGGCACAGCCATTCCCTCGAATCCTGTTACTGTCACCGGAGTGCAGAGATTAACACTGCCCATCTGCCCTCACGCTGCAGGACACCATGAGGCCTCCTCTGAGTCTCTCATTTCTGCACTGAAGTAAGACTCTTCAGATCCATTTGTTAGCATGGGTATTCTACAGAAAAGGAGGCATAAATTTGAAAATTCTGGATTAAAAATAAATAATTTTTTAAAAATCCATAAATTTGGAGCTTCCTATTTAAGATAATGGATTTGGAGTCTTAAAATACGAGAATATAATTAATCCAGAACTTGCAAGGTTATTTGTATTACATCCTGTTTTGGAACTTAATCAAGATGCATTATGTCAAACACTGAAATGGAAAAATGGTTTTCTCACTAAATACACATTAAGTGCTGTTATTTTCACTTTCAGATCAGTAAGAAGTTGAAGGTACCATCTCTCAGTATTACTGTTGTACTACAACAGTACTAAACTTCGGTTAGAGGCTTTGGTTGACTGGCAGAAACTTCTCAAAGAATTATATTTGGTCAATAACTGAAGCTTTTTTTTTTTTTTTTTTTTTTTTTTTAATATGCTGTGAGACCACTTTGTACTTTATCAGCTAGTACTGAATTTCCATTATGAATATCTGTTAACATTGAGCTTCTGGTTTCCAAAGCAACTGTAACCAGGTGAAATTTTTCAAAATCTTCTTCCTACTTGCTTGATGTTTTCCAGTGAAAAGCTTGTTTTTTATCTAAAGACCGAAATTCCGGATATTGCTGCTTGACTACACTGATTACTGAATTGCCAAAGAGTTGAGATATTTTCAGTTTTAGTTGTTATTAGTATGTGCTGACTCTACTATAAGTCTCAGTGCAAACTCAAAAACACCTGTGATGTTTTTCCAGTTCAATGAAGAATTGAAAAGTACTTTGCAGAACCAGAATAATAGTTTATTTAGTAGAATTACCATTATGAAAAAAGATCTGAAGTTTGCCATTAGGTTTTGGTTAGTATCATCAGTTTTGGATCCTTACTTTACCTCCCCCAAACAGAGCAGAAAATTGCAAATAGATTTCCTGCTACCCAAACCACAACTCTGTTACCTAGTCTATAAAAGGACAGACGCATCTTAATTTCTTCTTGAAGACTGATTTATGTTTCATATTGCAATTAGAAGACATGAACTTTTATCCAGTATGAACAAATGCTGAGCTCTGCTATAGTTGTAGCATTGAGTAAAATGAAGAAACCTATTTTTTTTTAAATCAAATGGAAACATATGCTTTGTCAAGAAATAAAATGTGTCCGTCTTTTCTAATGTTTTTTTCCTCAACATCTAAAAGCTTTTTGTACATGTGTAGTTAATTCATATATATAGTTAATTTTAAGTTTTTTATACAAGTTATTTTCCAGTATTTTGAGAAAACTAAATATTTTGAGTCAAAATAGTACATAGAGATTTTAAATTTTGTTTTAAACCTAAAATATCACAGAGATGCTAGCTGATCTTTTTCATTTTATTTGAAAGATTTATCAATCAGTTATCGAAGGCTTTTTACCTTGTTAAAACTGTAAAATAACTAGAGGGAAAAAACAAACAAACAACAACAACAAAAAACAAAAACACAAGCCTGTGTAAAGCTTGAGAAGCTATGAAATAGAAACAAACATTAAAACTTCAAATCAACTCATAATTATCTGATCAGTATGTAAGCGATGTCATCTATTATGTCAAATATTTAGAAAGAAAAATCTTATTATATTTCTTTTATACTTGTGGTTGATGAATAGCACAAAATGAGTCAGCCCACATAACCAGCCATATCCTGGACTGCAAAAAGGCTTAGAGGAGGGCTGTCAAGATTATCAGAGATCTAGAACACCTCTCCCATGAAGAAAGGCTAAGAGAGAAAGGCCGGCAGAAGAGGAAGCTTTGGAGAGACAGAAAGTGGTGATATTCCAATATTTAAAGGAGAACTACAGAAAAGAGATTCTTTATCAGGGATTGTTATAGGACAAGTGGTAACTGTTTTAAACTTAAAAAAAATAAAAATAAAAAATAAAAAAAAAATAGGAATTAGGATTCATGATGAAGAAGATGAAGAAGCTCAGGGTCACTTTTCTAAGCATTCAGCTACATTTTAGATCCAATCATTCTGAAAATATGATAATGAATTCAGTCAATTTGGCAGTTTTTGTTGCAATTGTAAATATTTTATAATCCTGGAGCAGGGTATTTCACAGTATTACAATGCTGCTACTAATAGAATTTCTACGATGCTTTTGAATTTTTTAAAAGACAGAGACACAGGATATGAATAGGTGCTTTCTGGTAATTAAATTTCAAGGAAGAAATAAAATGGTTTTTCAGATTCATGACAACTTGTATTAGTGGTTTGATAGTAGACTGTAATGATGATCTTCAGATTTTTTCACAAGCTGAAGTAATATTCAAAAACTTGTTGGGAAGTGTGATCTTAAGATATTGATTATGAGACTTAGAACTATGATGTCCATGTATCATATTGAGATGAACAGGCACTTATTTATGTAGGAGTTTAATCAGTATATTTCTTTTCTCTTTACATGTTACTATGATGAATGAATTTATAACATATCCAAAGAAGAATATCTTTTACAACAACAGGTTCATCTCCATTAATATTGCAGTGAGTAGATGTATTTTGGTAAAATGTCATCAAATATTCTGATAATGTGGAAGAGAAGAATCAGAGCATTCTAGGAAGAAAATGGTAGAGTGTACACTTGGCTTTACCAGTCTCTTTCATGTACAGAATTTCTCTAGGAAGATGGAAAACTTTGTATCAGCTGAATGATATTTCCAGTCCAAATTCAGCTATAGATGCTAGACCAAGGCCCTAGCTAAATGATCCTATATACTCAGCCCAACTTGAACACATTTCCTTTGGAGACAAAATTTTGTCTACTTAAAAGTTTTTGTTTCAGGTATGTTATCATTTTGGATTTGGAACTCTTGAGCATTCATAAGTTACTTGCTACTACTTCCTGGAAAAATTCATACTAAAGATCACAGAAAACATCAGATTTTCAAAATATAGTGTATATCTGTCTACACATTTGAACGTATTTTCAAAGTCCCTTATGGGAGATCTATGTTATATTATGTTATTCCAAACCCAGAGAAGAATTTTAGTCTTCTGCACTAGTAACCTCATCCAGTTCACAAACAATTTTCACTGTAGTTGCATACAATTCTCTGCCTATTTATGTCTCTATACATTGGCTTAAAAGGAAATGAAAGAATCCTAGCTTCCAATTTTAAATATGTCTTCAAAATAAATACAACATTTCACAGATTACTTCTTAAAAGGAGGATTTCATATACTGGGCTCTCACAGCTTATAATTATTGTTATAGATATAAACAACTGCTTCATGAAAATAGCTCATCAAGATAGAAGTAATTGCTTTGCAATTACAAATTCAAAGGCATGAAAGATAGACAGGAGTATAAAAGCCTTATCCATTTCAACAGTGACCTCTTGAACTGGAATTGAAAGGATCATAGAAATTCTCTCATAAATAAAAAATTGTGTAACTCTACTGCTGTTAAAGTTTTCTGTGTTTATCAAAAACTGTATGTGATTTGCTCAAATAGAGGAAGAAGCAACAGTTCTCTCTGGGATTCAGAAGGGTGATTATGACAGAAAAGTAAGAGACTGAAGAGAAGAAATACGGTTTAAGAAACAGAACTTGAGAAGAAACCCTGACACATTTCTGAGAATCAAAGCATTAAGCTGCACATAACCAATGCGATTTTTTTCTGTTTCTTGCAGAGTAAGCTAAGACAACATTATGAATAGAGTCAACAGATTTTGTTCTTTTCCTCGTCTTTCCAGGAAATAGCCTGAAAGAACACAATTAACAGACAATGCATTTGCACTAATGATTTCAATTTAGCTTTTTGTTAATTGTTATTTTCATATTTTTAAGTGTCTGTAGAGTTGAATTAATGCTTATGCACATAGAATTTATTTAATCTACTTCTGCAGTGTGTTTTAGATAGAAATAATTTTCAAGCATACAGAAGATAATTATCAAAATTGGAGAATATTAGGTGTTGAAGTTCTTGTTATAGGATGTCTGAAAAAAAAATAAAAAATAAATATATTCCCAGATATTCCTTCACTCCCAATATTTTCTCCAAAAATGTACATATTAAAACAAGCATGTTTCTGTTTTGAATTTTTTATTACATTCATATGCATAGTATTCTCCTTAAGTATGTAAAATAAAAGCTCTCAGAAATGAGAAAAGAATTTGGGAATTTAAAGCTTGCAATTCTGTCACAAGAACTGGTTATGTATCAGACATTAATTTTTAACAAGTTTCTGAGACTGATATGAGAACATTTATTCCTCTCTGAAAATTCAGGAGACCAAAAAGAAAGAAAAAAAGACATGTAAAATATAATCTTCAAATTTGCTTTAAACAGTGCCATCCATGATCTTTATTAAGTAAGCTAGGATTAAAAGTGTTAGTGTTTTCAATAGCTTCTTTTCCTGGGTTAGCTGCCCCTAAGCGATTGAATGAAAATTATTTAGAAATAGTCTGCTTCTATATAATACTGATTGCTCAGGTGACACATCAAGAATTAATTGCTGCTGTATGAAGATGTACTCCATAGATCTGTCTTTCTAGAGTCATGATATAATCCGAAGAGAAAGATTTGGTTTAATTTCCACAGTGTTTTCTTGTGAAAATAGTAAACATGATGTTAGGTACTGTTCTACATCAGGGTTTCTACTTCAGGAAACTGAGTCTTAAAGAGGAGTAACGGCTTTTCATTTTTTAGAGGGAAGATGACCTCATAGACAGCTGAAGAGACACAGTTATCTACAGGTCAGTATCACCAAGAACATCTGCTTTCGGTTCCCAGCTACAGATGGACTTTTATTCATGCACTACATAGCTGGTACCAGAGCAGTGTGGTTTGCATCTAAATGTGTGAAATTCTGTTTCATGTCTTGCAATTATCAGTCACACAAGAAAATCTCTTCAGAATTGCATACTGGGGCCTGGTTGAACACTGGGTCCTTTGAGATGCTAACAAACTGATAGTAGAAGTTATTAAAAGCTGGATACATTGTCAGACAGTTAGCACATTGTCAGGTACTTTACTCATAAAGGAAAACCCATTACAGCTGGTATCTAATTAAATCTAATTCTTTTATGAAATGACAACAAAACCTCAACTCCACAGAGAAAAGAGCTGTTCATTATTTGGATATTAAATACTGCAGCTGTCAGAAGGGTTAAAAGGAAAATCTTCGAGGAATTCTGCATCTTAAATAGCTAAGAGTGTAGTTTAAATCAAAGGTACATAAATTAAATTTTAGTTAACTAATTAGTATGAATAAGAAAGTGTTTGTTTTTCAAATTAGAGTTGGAAATTCTAATTTATTCTTCATAAAGAAATTGCCCAATGTCTTTATTGCACCCGAAGAGCTGCTATTGTCAGTAGTGGATCTTCTCCTTAGGTCAAGAAAATAATATAGTAAAATTTAAGTTCAAATAAATTTTTTAGGGAAAATTTTGTTGTAAGCCAGCAGTTTTCTGCAGTATGTTTGTGTTCCTTTATCATCTCTTCAAAGCCTAATAGGAATGTTTTCACTTCCCAATTCCGAAGGTCACATGGGGGAAAATGGTATGGAAGCTGGGATTTCATGCATATTGTACAAGTTTTGACAGATGTTGCTTTGATTATTTCTGCTGTACTCTCCAAGGTTTACTGTGAACATCACTGGGGTAGTGACCCTCTGTGGAAAGTATGACACCTGACACAAAGGAATTAAGAGATTATGAGATAATAATGATCATCTACACTATTCAAAATGGTTGTAAGTCCCCTAAAATATTAGAAAGAATTTGTGACAAATACAGAGGAAAAAAAAATCACGATAATGCTGTGGGAACAATACACTCGATTTTTTGAAAATATGCCCCAAAATATGTATATTTTAAGAACCTAGTGAGTATACAAAATCCTGATGTATAAATTAGAGATGATAAAGCTATGTCTAGCAATGCCGTAAGTGCTCCCATGAGGGATTTAAACATGAATATGGAAATACTAGTTCTGAAATTCCAACCAGCCCATTGGAAAATGGATTTTGAAAAAAAAAAAAACAAAAACAAAAACCAAAACATTCTGTCTGCAAGAACTGTAATTTAAATCCTTAATGCTCCAGGAGAATTCATATTCCATTAAATTAATAGCTCTACTGAAGTAGAATTCAGGAGTTCAAGCTGTATAAAACATAAGCAAAACAGAAACTGGATTTAAATACAGGACTTCACAAATGCTTTTTCAATTGGGAGTTATAAAGTGCAGTTGTCAAACTCTCCGCCAACCCAGTTTTGTCTACATAGAATGTCAGAATAGAATAACTTGCAAGGACAGCATTACTTTTTGAAAGTAATTTAACTTGTCTCTTGTGTAGTCTCTATATGCACATAACCATTGATTGTGATGGCTTTGTGTGTGTGTATATTTTCTCAACAGCAAAATCCCCTGTAAAATTGGCAGTCAAATGGAAATATTTCAGTGTTAATAACTATTCTTAACAGGTATGCGTGGCAGAATTCTGCTTTAGTATTATAGTTTCAGGCTCTCCAAACTTGTATAGTAAAAAATTTTCTTGCATACTTGACTTCATAGACATGAATGTGAGAATGCACGTTTATTCCTTGATCTCTTCTTTCAGGATTCTGTTGTTCCAAATACTGTCTTAGACTGAAGAGTACAAGATGTTAGGATCCAAAGAAAATCATCTGCTTTTTGTACAGTGTTAGCCAGAACAATGTTTATGCTATCTGCTTCTGCCCTGTCATTTTATTTTGTATTTATTTGTTTTTAAGATTTGCCACAATGAGGCCTACTTACAGACTCAAACTAGCCACTCTGAGAGTTTGAAAACACTAACAATTATTCTATTCCCTCTCTTTTAAACTACATTAAATCTATTAGTTTAGAACTAACACAAATTCCCCATCTTCATTCACACTAGGATATTTCAAATGAAGTACGAATTGCTTACAAGTTTACTTTCTGTCAAAGCTTTGAGTCCTCTCTGTCTTCACTCTTGTACATATCCTTATTACTCTTTTTAAAAATGATTTGAGTTGTTAAAGAAAAAATAACTGTGCTTCATATGTGAAAAATGGTTTTGTTAAACTGACACATGGGAGAAGTTTCATCTCACTTTGCATTGTGTCCTCAATGTAGACTTCCACATCTAAGCCACTTCTTTGAAGTCCTTTTATAGTCAACAACCATACACACATAAAAATATACTTTTGAGATGTCATGTTAGCATGATGAAGATGTTTGATTTGGGTCAGTTTAATTACATTCTAATCTGTATGGGTACTAAAAGTAGTCTTGATGGTTGAGTCAGATTTAGATGTCCACATCCCTGATTTCTAAAATTAAGAATCATGGTGTCACATTCTACCTGTGAAGAGATTAGAGTGACCAAGGTTTGCAAATACCATCAGTTAGATTAAGGTTAAATGACATTCATAGTCCATATGTGAAAAGGAAAAGCATCAATTTTAATGGCATATTTTCATAGAAATGTTGTCCTAAATGCGCCAGTCCTCTCACAATTGCATCCTACTTAAGCAGTGTAATTTTATGGGAAATTGAAGTAAGCCTTGTATTACTTAACAGCTTTAAGAGGGGAAAGAGAATGTTTGTTATTTATAGTTTTAGTTGGCTCCAGTTCTAGGAGCAGTTGAGACACCAGTCACCAGTCAAATCAAAGGAAGTGACATCAGGCTTCTTCCTGTGACTTGACTGTTTCTAGGGAATTGTTATGAAAGCTTCCAGGAGTGGTCTAGAATTAGCCAGATGAAGGAAAAGGACACCATTGTCCCTTTGACCTCCTGTGGTTTGACTGTCTCTCAGGGCATTGTCAGTGATTATGTTACAGTCACTTGGGGATCATTTATTGCACATGGAAATATCTTTGATTCCAAAGATCTGCAACTTCTTTTTTTTTTTTTAATTGCAGTAAAACAAAGAAATTATAGGTGATAAAAAATATGATAATATCAATACAACATTAGAAAAGAGCTTTTTTTTTTTTTTTTTTTTTTTTTTTTTTTTTTTTTTTTTTTTTTACCCTAGCCAATGATTTTACATATAAATACATAAAGAAACTTTTGACTGAAATTAAAAGATAATTAAGCATTGCTAATTTGGAAGAGATAGATGTGATAAAATGGTAGGGACATGTGTATGCACAGAAAACAATAATCAAACCTTCAAAGTCTATCTTCTGACCTAGCAGTCTTTCCTTTCCATACAGCTCCACTATTAATGACTCTTTCAAGGTCTTGGGAAGAAGAGCTGAGAAGTAAAAAGAAGAGTTATCAGCATTTATGTTAAAAGTTTCCCCATTTTCTCTTCTCCAAGTGAAATGTTCCTTTAGCTGTCTATTCCTGTTGTTTGAAGATGTAACTAAGACAGGTTGGTATCATCTGCAACTGAAAAAAACAACACTTTCTATCTTTCTTTTGAACTTTTGAGAGAAAGGTAGTGAATTTCTCCCCTTTATATCTCTTTATTTCCAAGCCTACTCATATGGCCCTGTTATCTGACAGAAAGTTAAAAGAAAATTCCTTAAAAAATAGCAAACATGACACACATTTGAAAGTGAAATTTCATTTTCTTCCCGTTTCTCAAGCAATTTTGGGGGGCCTTTCATCAGCATAGAATGAAATTCTCATATTAAAAAAATCTAAATATTGCTTTGACTTCATGGGAGCCATTAGGGCTACGTTTTCTCTTTCTATTCAACCACTCAGATCCAACCTCATGCATTCACCTGACGTCTGGATTTTAAGCATCGCAAGAGCAGATAGAAAAAGTGCTTATAAAAGTTGAGAAAATTTTATCTTTATTGTACTACAAGCCTTCTCACCTGGCAGATTTGGGATGATATATGCATAAATGTAGGATACGAAGGAAAATTTAGTAGAAACTTTTCAGTGGAAGAGTGAAACATGCATAGCAAGTACTTTATTTAGAAATATCTCTCCAGACATCTACTTGGCCTTCCAAAAGAGTGTAATTCAGACATAGCTTTTTCTTCTGCTTTCTATCAATTTTTTTGTGGACCCAACAACTCAAATGCAGGGTTTAATCCACTGTCTTCCATATCAGTAACTAATTTGCCAACTAAGGGAATCAGAACCCTGAGGCATTTTGTGGGGTGTCCCAGTGAATAAACATCCAACTGCAGGTTCTGGATGTAAAAATCTGGAAATCTTATAGCTAGGATGCAGAGAGCTTTCACAAGTGAAAGGGATTTAGTATTTGAATAAGTCCATCTTAACTGTATTAGATATTTTTACAGGTAGTAGGAAAATTGCAGGAAAATCACAACCAAATACTACTTTCTCAGGTAAGTTCACTTTGCATGGGTAAGCTGATTGAGGCCATCTTCATTTCATGAAGTGGCAGCTGTGCATGGCCATTCAGAACATGGACTATCTGTAATAGTGCTGTTGCCACTGTTTAAATGCACCTCCCACTGTCTAGCTGTGTTCACACCCACAGGCTGATCTTCATAAATGTTCAGCAAATGTAGATGGACATCAGTGGGTCTGATTCTGACTGTGCTTCTGCTGCCATCTGTTGCATGGCAACAAAATGTAATGGAATATTGGTGGAAAGGTTCAACCTCTAGTGCTATAACATCAACATCTGCCTCTGAAATAGTGGGCCAAAATAATAAAATAGGAATCATGTCTTTCAGAGCAGCCCTTATATTTTGATATTGCACTATATAGTCTTCTTACATTAAATCATTTTAAATTGATACAATAATTCTCTCTCTCTGTATATATATTTAGTGTAGTTTAGAATACTTCTTTTAATCCTTCTTAAAAAGAATTAACTTTCTCTTTCCTATTGTGACAGACTGTGGGCCTCTTTGTATCATAAAAGAGAATGCCAGAAAGAGGATGGACTAAAAGCCAAAAGTGAATGATGCCTATACAATAAAAAGGAAATAGTTGGCAGGTTCTCAGGACTGATTACTTAAAATCTATTTTCCAGAGGATCTGATAAGCTGAATTTCTGCAGTCTGAAATAGACTGTTACATGGAGATATCCCCTTGGCACTGCTCACAGTCAACAAATCAAGATCAGTGTTCTTATCAAAATTCTTTTAAAGTTTTCCAAACATGTTTAAGCCTTTTTTTCGAGTTTTCTCTACATGACCTTCTCTTCTCTCCTTTTTCTTTGTAAAAAAAATAAATTATATTTATCTGCTTAAAGGACAATATTGTTGCATCTAAGCACAACACTCGAGGAGATATGAGAGACTTCAGTATCTAGAATCACCAGCTATGTTGCAAGAGACAGCTGAATGATGAATGTCACCAGAAGAGAAACTGCCCACTGTCATATTACCTTCTAGCTCTCTCTTGTATTCAGTTGTGCAGTATTTTTGCCCACCTGTCACACTCTCTCATTACCCATCTGTCTGTTTAACTTGTGCTAATTTCCAATTAAATTTTAAATAGAGGTAAATGCATTCTGTAAGTGGATGGAGAGGCTCAGCTTAAGGGGAAGGCACAAAAAACTTGGCCATCATCAGGCCTCATTTAAAGAAGTGTTTAAGTAAGTGCAACTAGCAGTTTGCTGATAACCAGCGATCACCAAGATCATTCCTAGATATGCTCTGCTTTGCCTCCTTCCCATATAACAGATCAAAACTCTGTGAAGAATGCCCTGGGACAAAGAGTGGAAGCTGAGTGTAAATGCACAGGCAGCACTGAAGACAAAAGTTGTTGATTAGAGGCAGTGGTTTGACATATTATGAAAATCACTGTCTAGGTAATAGCATATTTTATTATTAATCAGTTATGCCAAAGATAAATTTCAATTAGAGTAGGTCTACGAGGCAACATAGTGAAGAGATCCTGAAGCTGATACAGCAGTGTGTCACAGCGCAATCCAGAAAGTATAGGTTGTTTCAAAAACTGCTGCCTGTGCGCTGGAGTAGTAGACAGTGAGGTGGACTGAGAACTGATTGAATGGCAGGTCTCAGAGTGTTGTGATTAGTAGTGAAGATCTGAGTTGGAGGCCTGTAGCTAATGGTGTCCACTGGAAATCAGTACTGGGTCCATCAATGTTTAACATATTTATCAATAACCTGTATGAAAAGATGCCTCTTCATCAAGTTAGCTGATGATGCAAAACTTGGAGTAGAGGCTGATACCCCAGACTGCTGTACTGCCATTCAGAAGGATCTTGATAAACTAGTGAGATAAGCAGAGAGGAACATATTGAAGTTCAACCAAAGTAAGTGGAAAGTCCTGCAGCTAGGGAGGGATAACCCCATGCAACAGTACAGGCTAGAGTCTGACCTGTTGGAAAATAGTTCTGAAGTCAAGGACCTAGATGATACAGTGGTAAAGTTGACCATGATCCAACAATGTCTCCCTGTGTTCTGCAGAAGGCCAATGGCATCATTAAGGAAACTGCTGTCAGCAGGCTGAAAGAGGTGATACTGCTTCTATGCTCTGCCTTAGCAAGGTCTTGCCTGGAGTAGTGTGTCCAGTGCATGGAGATCTATTTCACATAGAACAAACCCAGAGAAGGGTTACTTAAATGATGAAGGGATTGTAGCATCTTCCATGTGAGGAAAGACTCCTCTCCTCTCCTCTCCTCTCCTCTCCTCTCCTCTCCTCTCCTCTCCTCTCCTCTCCTCTCCTCTCCTCTCCTCTCCTCTCCTCTCCTCTCCTCTCCTCTCCTCTCCTCTCCTCTCCTCTCCTCTCCTCTCCTCTCCTCTCCTCTCCTCTCCCTCCAATTTACGTACAGTAAAACACCCTTAAGATGAAATCTGAACCCTTCTGCTTTTCCTTCTATACAAAGAATAGCTAGCAGTTGTCACAGTTGAGCAGTGATTATGATAATTCCTGATGAGGTAAAATCTGTGGAAATAATTTCAGAGAAAAACAGGAATTAAAGCCAGAGATTTGTAGAGGGCAGAAGTACTAAACACCAGGTTATTGTATAATGATCTGCCTTTCTTAGTGATAAAGGATAGGAATGAATCATATGAAGTTGTCTGAAAGAAAAACAGTGTGGGATTGTCTTCAAATATATTGTTTCCCTCTCAACAGAGAAACCATCTTAAAACCTCTTAGGGAGGTTTTTGTAGCTGTTGGTGTTCTGCCTAATATTTCAGTTTAATTACTCGGTGTGTTACACATCTAGCATCTAGCTTGAGAAAAGACACAACAAAACTTTCCTTTAACATTTTCCTCATAAAATTCTAATTTAATGAAAATGTTGCAAAATATAAGACTAGAAGTGCATTAGATCTTGGCAACAAATATTTCAAAAGAGAGCTAAACAAGGCATTATTATGTTGTATAAAAGAATAGAGAAGCGACCATACATGCCCACTTTAGGCAACTCTGGAAAAGTCTATTTGTCTCTACTGGCCATAGAGAGAATTTACAGGCATTATCCAGCTAATTTACAGTTCTCTTCCAAACTATAGATATATTAGTCACCCAAGATCTTATGAAGACAATGTAAAGACTTTTCTTACCTCATTGAGCAGTACAGTGAAACTATAATTCATGAAATGTTAAAGTATTAGGAAAAGATAATGAATGTTAATACATGCATAAGGAAAACTGAAACAGAAAAGGAGTAACTGGGAAATAAGTGAATACAAAGAACTCCTTTGCTGAGCAGATAGAGAAAAACTATAGGGAAGCTCAGGATAAATCTCTAATGGGTAAGAAAGAGAAAGATCTTATACTTCACACACAAGGAAATGTTTCAGTTACAAAAGTAGGAGTTTGTGCATTTGCAAGTATTTGAAATATGGTATGTTAGGGAGTTGTTTATTTATTAATTTTGTCACTTATACAAGCCATTCTAAAAATGTTTACTAGCTATTTTCATGTACTGTGAATGTGTCCATATACACATCCAAACGTGAAAAGCATTCTTCTAGTAGCTCATTAACTTGAGGAAAAAAAAACTTAAAATCAGTATGAGGTTAATGAGAAGTCATGAAAAAAAAAGTGTTTTTAATGAAGTCAGAGATATTCAGTTAAAGGCTAGAAACTTGCATGGATCTTCCATGCAGTTTTTTTCCTTCAGCTGGTCAGCGTCTCCCACCAAGCCATGAGAGCGACCAGTAGTAGGAGTTTAGTATAGAATTAATCTGATATGGTACAGATTGATTCTCAGAATATATGAATAAACGTATTTCTGTGACATTTAGAAATGCTGCCAGACCATTGCAAAGTCTGTCCTCATGAGCTGTACAGGGAACATCAAGTTCTTTTTAATACATGTTTACAGTTTCAGGGAAAAAAAATCCACATTGGTGTACTGATGCTGTACAAATTGCAAGGAAGTTTTATGTTTAAAAATTCTTGGCTGTCAGGACAAGATGGCAAATAATTACTTTTTTCTTTATTCTTATTAATCCACTACTAATCTGTACTCTCAGAAAAGTTTTGGTTTAAAAAATTCTATTTGTTTGTTTTCGTAAATCACCTATTCTGTGCTTTATTAAAGGTAAAGAAAATACTAAACTTCTTGAAGTACAGCAGGAAAAAATGCATTTGCAAAATAAATGAACAGACAAGGAAATCCATAAATATGTGCTCTTCTACTGCGTACAAATAGTCAGATGCAATTTATTTTGAAATCGTTCTTATATGAGCTGGTATGACTCAGCTTGTCAAATTGCATTCTTGATGGGCTGTCTTTAAAGAAGTACTAAAGTTTATATAACAGCAATGGTCAGCACAGATCTATTCTCAGAAGCTTCTGATGCTAACCAGTTTTGAACACGGGAGCATTTTGCAGAAAATAATTGATCTCAGAAACTAGGCTTAAAGATGTTTGTCTCTCTGAATTTGACTTTTGGTGGGGAAAGTGGGGTGAGGAAAGAGAGGAGAACACTAGAAGACTGTATTATTTTTTTCTCTAAACAGAATTAATTAGAAATCTTTCACCCATACCCCCAGAATACATTGTTCAGGAGGGTGTCTGAGTTTTTTCTGTATTGTTTTTTAGCTGTAAGGTCAGAAAATGCAGAGCATTTTCTTACATTTGTCTTAAAATTTTCTTTCCAGCAATCCAAAGGGAGGAGTGCTGTTTTGGCATACCAAATGTAAACTTCTGAGATCTCAAATCTCGGCTGTGACTACAGAAGCCAAGACTCTGATAGATGGTACAGAGAAGGGAAAAGGTTGTAAAAACTTCCTTTCTCAGATAAGCTGTGGGTGTCCCATCCCTGCAGATGCTGCAGGCCAGGTTGGATGAGGCCCCGGGAAGCCTGAGCTGGTGGGTGGCATGCAGCACGCTGCAGGTGTTGGAGCTGGGTGGGCTCTAAGATCGCTTCTAACCCATCCTATGAATCTATGTCTATAATTTGATACCTAATAAAAATTCTAATTTGTGCTGTTTCATTCCCACAAGTCCACAGATATATTGAAGTCACTATATATTTCATAACCTGCATACTCTATTCATATTTTCTCAAGAGCAGAGGCTGCATGCATTTTGGGCAAAAGATGCCTGAAATTCTCTTGTAAATTTAAGACGGGGGGGAGAGGAGAGGATACTTTTATTAAACAATCCTAGCAATTTTTTATGTGTTTGTTATGACTTTAATATAATGTTAATATTTCCTTATACATGTATGCATATGCATATGCATTTGGTGAAAAAATATTCTACATTTCTAATTGCTTGTAAGGAAGATACATATAGAAAGGTATCAATACATCTCTGCTTCCACCATAAACAAATATGCCAGATAAGTCTAACAAAGTGGTTAAATATATTTACTACTTCTTTCCACAAATTCTAAATTTTCATAATGACATACTGATAAATTCCTGAGGTTATTAGAAGTTTATTGTAAGCACCTGCACAAGAACAGGAGATGCTAAGTTTAGTATTTCATACTTCATAACATTAGAAAATGTTTTTCCTTTGTATTTTTAGATTAAGCACAATATTCAACACTCATCTGTGAATAAAGAGATGAAAATACTTGGAAAACATAAAGTGCAGATGGACAATGACATTCAAAACCAAGATGTAGGAAATTTTCCTATCATGTTTTTGTCATCAATATTATTTCTCTGCATGAACACACATCTACCAGGATGTGTTCTGCATTACAGAATGCCTACTGTAGAGATAAAATATAGATTTCTTAAAAAGATGGCATGAGAAAGAGGTCAGCTTCATAAATTAGTTTTATTTTTTAGTTGCAGGCAACAAAGATAAACATACCATGCTGATGTTTTTTTCCATTCCACATATTATTGCTTTTGCATAGTCTACCTGGTTGATGATTAACTCTCTTTACTGTAACAAAAATGTGGCAGGTACATCCATTTTCATTTCATTTCATGGCACTCTAATGGCACCATCAGTTTGTATATAAAAGTTTTATCCAAAATTTAAGCAAAAATTAGGCTTGCAGGCAAATATCTCACCGAATTGAGACTTTAGTGCTGTTTTAGTAATTTTGTAATACTAATTAAAGAAATGAAGTTGCTTTCTGTGCAGCCTAATCACTATGTAGCTCTTTGATTAAAACGTCAAGAAGGTTGTTAAGGTACATACACAAAGACAAAGTAATGTCTCAGTGTCTTAAGGGAAATAGACATCTACACAAATTAGGACTAATAGAAAGTTATTTATTTGTTTTCTCTGTTCCTCTGCTGACTTCACTGGACTATTTTATTTAGAAGTTCAGGAGAAATCAGCTGGACTGGCTGTAAACTGCACCTTCATTTAAACATGAAACCAGACTGTCTCCCAGACCTCAGAGCCCAGGATTTTCTGAAGCTGGAAGGGCTGTTTAGGTCTCTAAAACCAGCCAAGAACAGTTAAAGTAATATTGACATGTATGTAGATCTAATTCTTTTGTTCAAAAGTCTTCTTATTCTTACATTATGCTTTCACTTAAGCTGTCCAGCTACGATCTTCCCTCTGAATATAAAATCTTACAGTTAAAGAAGTCCAGAGAATCAACTGGAGAAAACTTACCAATGGTGAACTTATCCTGACTCAGTGGAGCCATCAGAGTTTGAACTTGAGCATAAATGCTCCTGCACAAGGGAGTACACTCAAACAAAAGGGGAAGCACACTGTTGTATGAGCTCTGTAACTGCGGCAGTCTTGTTCTTGACTGTAAAGTTATCTGGTTAACAAAGGGAACACTGAAATGAATAGTCCAAGTGACATCTCAGTATCGAAGCTGACAAGATCACCCAGAAATTCCAAGGTCTTTGTGATATAATCTTCTGTATAGATTTTAGTGCTTATGCTGATACTCTTCTCTGTCTGACTGAAACATCACACTGAACAAAGATGACCATCAAGTATAGTTGCACCAGAGGAAGCAGAGGCCCAAGTAAATGTATTGGTGTCAAAATGGATGTTGCAGTTTTCAAGGAAAAGTTTTTTGCCGAGTTGGGGTGGAGGGGGAGAAAGAAAAAAATAAAATAAAATAAAATCAGAAAAAGAGCTAACATTCCTAATATAAAAACATTTCAATTTGAAGGGAATTTTAATGTTTTTACTATCAATTATTTAAGCTTAAATATATATATTACACTCTTAAAGAATTTTTACAGGCTATTAAATCATGGTTATAATAATTATTGAAAATGTAAATAATAATTACATTAAATTAAATATTAGATTTACAGTAAAATGAGTCTATTTCTTAAGTTAGTGGACTCTGAGATAGCATTCTGCACCCAAAATCATTCTGAAGTATAAAAAGTGACAGATATACATCATAATCAACTAAACTATTAGATTACTCTTAGAACTAGTATAAAATTTACCATTAACTCTTTTGGGAGCTGCTGTCATATTGTTTACCTGCTGCATTCATGATTGTGACTCTCCAGCAATTTTCACTGCAAACCTGAATTCTGATTCTGTGTGCTTTATGTGACAAACGTTCATATAAATAAGTTTGTGGTTGAAATAGTACCTTTCAAGTGATATTTCAGAACATAGCTAACCCTTCATTTCTACCTTTTCCATCTAAACTAGCAGACGGAATGGGACATGCATTCACAAAAATGTGTGTGAGATTAGCATTATTTGGTTGATGACTCCCCTCATTTTCTCCTCTGATACTTCTTTGGTCCATACATGTGGTCTATGCCTACATTTATGCTTTTTCTGAGAAAGACAGTTTAGCAAAATCTAGGAGATAGCTGGATTTATTCTGTTTTCTCTTTACTTCCTCACAGATGCCTTATAGAGATAATGATAACAACAACAGAGCTATTTACATTTATATAGAAAGTTCTATCACAGATCATCTTACTATACACAGGAATCAATTTATGAAATGTGGCCTCCATCCATGCAAGGAAGTACAGCAGTTCTTTTAAGAATGCCAGCTGTCAGTAACACTGTCTTGAACATAAGCATATGAAATACAGAAGATTGCTTATGCCATTTCATCCTATACACAAACTGAGCACAATGTTTCATAACCATTTTGCCAAAAGATAGGCTTCTAATCAATACAGTTTTGTTTGGTAATCAATTTCTCAGGAAGATAAAGTTTTCAGACTTCAAAATGTTGTCAGCCCCAGTACTCAAATCTTTCAAAAATATACTGTATTTGATTTAGTATACAAAGTTACACATCCTTGATAATGAAAAGCACTGACAACTTCTCTAAGACATTAGAGCATGGAAATGGGAGTGGAAGGCAGGCATACTTATAATCCTAGCTCTAATTCCTAAGCTACTGTTGCACCATTTTACATCACTATTCTAGACTACTTTTTCTAGAAGATTCATGTCCTACATCTGATCTCTGATACCTTTTAATCAGATCTCAGATAACACTGTCAGAGATATTTTGTAAGAAGACTTATATGTCTGCTTCATCTGCATCTCAAAGTTTATAGGTAAATAACAGCATTACCTTAAGTAATACTTCCCAATATTTCCATCAGGCCACAATAATAAATTACATTATAAGGTAGAACATGTTTTTTGTGGGTAGTAAATTCAGTGCTACATAGGAGGGATATTCCTTGGAACTAATTAGACAAATTGTTTTAAAACATTTCAGAACTCATTAGTTTTTATAGCCAAATCTTTCCAGTCCAGCTAATAACAAGAAAAGTGCTAGTGGTGAGGCATGATGACGTATTGTGAGGGTAGCAGAGGTTAGCATTTTTTACTGAGAAAAAATGTTTTAAGTCTGGAAAGGAGCTCCATTTATTGCAATGGGAATTTTATAGGTGCCTGTTTCAGAAAATTTCTTAAGCTTCTCAGTTACTGGCAGCAAACCATTTTCCTTTTTGTCCTTGAATCTCAAAGCACCACGAAAGATGGAAAATGAAACACAATTTTAAATTGATGTGCATATCACTTAGCGATGTCATAAAATAACCAGATATTTCTTATATTTCTACTGAGAAAAATGTTTAGTTCCTTGTAATTCTCTGGAGGTGATGGAACTACAACAAAGTGCTAAGCAGAGTTCATTCCAATCACGCCTACAAGGTTAACTGTGTGTGATGCATCTTTGTCAACTTCTCTGATAACACTGACTACATCTACAAGCTCATGCAGGAAATATGGAAACTCTATGTTGCCAAAGACTTAGCATAACACGAAGGTTTTTGATTTATTATGAGTTTTGTAAAACAACCCCTCCATCTGCTAGACCTTATCTTTTCGAAGTAAAGGCATTGCTGAGGTTGGAGGAGGTTGGAGCTAGATGATCTTTAATTTCCCTTCCAACCTAAGTCATTCTATGATTCAGTAATCTTATGATTTTGATTGCAGATCTTCAATTTTACTGTGTTATTTTCTCCTCATCAAACTGTATACTTACATTTAATTATCAGTATGGAACTGATGTATTTTCTGAATCAACAGTACTGAGTTACACAAAAGCATCAGAAGCATTCTATTCCAAGTGATAGAATCATAGAATTAATACTACCTCTTACAAAACAAGCTTTGATTTGTATCCAAAGCACCATCTACAGGTATGCAGAATTTAAATTTATCTGTTGTTTATATCTGATCAAAGTTCCTCACTGCCCCCCAGTCCAATTTACACTTCAATTTCAAGCCCTACTATATTTCCAGAGGCTGTAGGCTGAGTCTCAAAGGTCTTTTCCAAATCCAATTCTGCTGTGCTGTATTACTGAAGTCTATCAGGTAAATTGTAGCGTAGGATATCAGCTTATTTTTAAATATATTCAGTAATCTTCTTCTTCTTAACCTGTACAGAATAAAAACTAAAGTTCTTTTTGTCAACTACAGCAGCTGAATGACAATCAGGTAGGAGGCCAAACCATAAGCTGAATGTCTTCATTCAGAATATGCCTGGTGTTTTCTCTATTTTGCTTTCAAATAAAAGATAGAAAATTCACTGCTCTTCAGATGCTATATTGAGTTTCAATAGGGCCAAGTGTCGGGTCCTGCATATTGGTCACAACAACCCCAGGCAACCCTACAGGCTTGGGGAGGAGTGACTGGAAAGCAGCCTGATGGAAAGGGACCTTGGAGTGCTGATGGACAGTTGTCTGAATATGAGCCAGCAGTGTGCCCAAGTGGCCAAGAGGGACAATGGCATCCTGTCTTGTATCAGGAATAGTGTGGTGAGCAGGACTAAGTAATCCTGTCCCTGTAATTGGCACTGGTGAACAGAGCTGAAGTACTGTGCTCAGTTTTGGGCACCTCGGTAAAGAAAGGAAATGGAGGTGCTGGAGCAGAAGGGCAACAAGGTTTGTGAAGAGCTTGTAGAATGTGCCCTATGAGGAGACACTGAGGGAACTTTGGCTGTTTAGTTTGGGGAAGAGAAGGCTGAGGGGAGACCTTATTGCTCTCTTCCAATACCTGAAAATTGCTTTCAGTGAGATCTCACTGGCAATGGGTGACAGGACGAGGGGAAATGGCCTCAAGTTGCACCAGGGTAAGTTTAGGTTGGATACTAGGAAACACATATTTACAGAAAGGGTTGTTAAGCACTGGAATAGGTGGATGAGTCACCATCCCTGAATGTGCTTAAAATCTGTTTGGATGTGGTGCTCAGAGACATGATTTAGCAGAGCGTTGTTAGTTAGGGTAGTATGGATAGGCTGTGATTGGACTCAATAATCTTTAACGTCTTTTCAAGCCTGAGTAAGTGATTCCATGATTTGTTAGTTAGGTAACTCCAATTAATGTGAAACAACAAATTGCTCTAGAAAAATCTGTTTATGCAAATCTACCTGGATAAAAAAGCAGTAGGAAGTCTACCTATTTCCAATTTTGAAGCTTTGTTAAGGATCATTCCTACATTACTTGTGCCAGTTCTGTAAAGAGTGCTAGGCAGACCTTAAGAGGGAAGCCAAATTGATGTTCGTTCAGTGTCCTGTCATAAACTAATACTGTGAATTCAGATCTGAAATGGTAAACCTGAACATCAACTGTTTGAGGAAATCAGAGAAAACATTTTGTCTTCCTGGTACTTTTAGTGATACAGGAAATGGGACAGATGCTTAGTTTAATTATTAGGCAGCATAGTCAATTTGCCTCTGAAATTTGTACCTCAGTCATATTTTAAACAAAGCATTATCTTTATTATTATTGTGTATTATCTTTATTTAGACGTGGTTTGAGAAGGACTCTTACACAACTGCAGTAGTTTCTGGGTGAAGCTTTCAATTTATTTTGTTTTTCTATCCAGACTTCTGGCTATCTAAATCCCTACACAGTATTTATTACCACTGAATCTCTGCCTATACATCTTTGCATAAACATTTTTAAATAATCTCATTAGAGAGAACATTTATTCAAAAGAGTAACCAATTCCTCTGTTGTTTATTGGACAAAGAACAAGTTTCTCTTTTTTCCTTTAGAAGGATTTGATATGGTCTATAGAATGGAAAGCTATTGGAGAGAATTAAAACATCAGACAATGAAAGACAAAATTCTCAACTAAGCCTTGGGGAAGTAAAAAGTTTCTTGATAATGTCTGAATTTTTATGGACAGTTCGATGTATTCACTGTTTAGTTTCAGTTTCCTACATTTAGGAGAACAAAGAAAAGAACGATTATGTAAGAAAAGAGAATGGAATACAGATGAAAATGAAGGTTGACGAGAGTCAGTGTTAAATTGTAAATAATCTCTACTGGCATGAAACCTCTTTATAAATTAAAATAAAACAATTCTAAGGAAGACAAACCAACTTGAAATTCCATTGTTAAAACAAATCTCAATCAGTCAAATGATTAATTCTACCTTTGCAATGTGTCAGTTACAAATGGCAAAACCCACAATCAGTGGTATGTAATTTGTCATCTCTTTGAAGGCTCAAAGATTGTTGATAGGCAAAATACCAACAAAGCTAACAATTTCCAAGTATAACATGATTAATATTATGCTCCATTATAATTTTATTTTTTAGAAAAAGTCTTTTTTTCAACCAATTTACACTTTTATCCTTCCAAGGGCACAATAAATCACTACTATGTTCAGATGTTCATAGAAATCTTTGAGCAAATTTATTCATTTAAAACATCTGAAACTTCACACACTATGCTTTAGAATCCATAATAGATATTTCTGCTTGAGTAATTTATATCAAATATTTTATACAATACTACATAGTAATAGCATACTTTGCAAATTAACATAACTAGAATTGGATCAATAGAAAGTGGAGAATGGTAAAATGGTGTGGAAGTGTAACAGAGGGTATGCGGAAGTGTAATAGAGGGTATGTGGAAGTGTAGGGGTGGAAACACAGTCCAACCATTTGCCATGGACTGGTCCAAACAGGCTGGAACGTTGCTGATAGAGCGAGACAGCAGGGATGGAGCGCTCCAAAGCGATAGACAGGGCGAAAAGAGGGACGTTCCAGCCTGGGAGCGAGATTATATGTGTGTCCTCCTCCTCTGGTGATTCATCTCTGGCCGCGTTGTCCCCTGGGATATGTAGTTTCCTCCAAGGGCTGAGTACTCGGGATGCTGCCATTCCACAGATCTGGAGCATGAACCTTCCACACTTCCGCATACCCTCTGTTACACTTCCACATACCCTCTATTACACTTCCACATACCCTCTATTACACTTCCACATACCCTCTGTTACACTTCCACATACCCTGTTACACTTCCACATACCCTCTATTACACTTCCGCATACCCTCTGTTACACTTCCACATACCCTCTATTACACTTTCTTATACCACCAAAACAGTTCATACCGCACATGATGTCATGATGTAGAATATTGACAGCACAAAACCATGACAAATGGGTAGACTCCCTTAACTTCTCTTTAACATTAGGAATTGAATATCTTAAATATTTATTCAGATCTCATTCCAGTACATGTAGAAAGTCATTGGTTCAAAAAATTGTTGGATGAGATGAACAACACTTGAAATTCTGAAACACAGAACAAATTGAATTTTCGTTAACTCTTATTGGTGCATGTTAATAGTATGTTAAACATGGAATATTAAACTTTTTTTTTTTTTTTTTTTTTTTTTTTTTTGTAACTGCAATGGAATTCCTAACTTGCAGCCTGAACCGGTATGTGAGGGCATGACTGCCTGGAGTGGGAGTAGCCTAGACGCAACCCTTCTCTCCATGACACCATCTCAGCAGTGTCTACAGGAGTACATATGTAGTCTGAATTTGTGTGTGGGTTTCCCCCACACTTTACTTTCTTCTCTTGGTGCACCAGAGTTTGAGCTGAAGAGGGCTGCGTTCCTCAGCTCACTCTTTTTTCCAGACTGTTTCTGGGAGGGGTGAGTTGCTTCCTCTTTCTTTGATATCTTGTTCTGTGGGACCTCTGTCTCAAGTAAAATAAATAATACAAAATAAAAAGAAATCTAGAAGGCTTGTTACTCAGATAAGTGTTTTTCCTCTGAAATACTGCATTACTTATTCAAGAGGCAGCAAACAGATGTAACCCATGAAATGAAACAATACTCCATATGCTAATATTATATAATCAATACTGCTAACTACTTTTCCTGGTAATCTTTGCATTTCTCAGCTCAAAGGGAGATTTCCTGGAATTCAACCCAGGCCTTTTATCTCCCTCAGTGCAATGTAACCATAGAAAGTTCTCAGCTTTGTTCACACAGTTTCAATCTGAGGTCTGCATTGGGAACAATCAATGCAATTTTTTCCAACAGCCCAGGAGTCCTATTGATGCTACTACATTTTCTTTCATTAACTTGACATCCCTGTTTAAATTACTGATGCGACCCTCCAAGAAGAAAAGAAAGAATATTTGATAAGGAATAAGGATAAAGATAAGGAAAGATGAAGGATATTCCTGATCTGTACATCTGTGCTAATGGTGATGGGAGAAGGAAAGGTTATTGGTTCCAGTTTTCCCACATAAATACTGCCTCTTTCTTTTTAATAATATCTGCATGAAAAGAACAAAGAAACAAAGATCATAAGACAGGTCACAGAGTACACTGGGAGACAAGCTATTACAAACAATTGTCTTTCTGAGGTTTTTCCAGGTCATTTTCCCTTCACTCATTTTAAGTAGCAAGATTTACATGAAAATAGGATCTTGGTTTTTCATGAATGTATCTGCTCTTTTTAATTATTCTCTTGAAGTCATAATCCTGATTTCTCTGGTAATTAGGTTTTCCATAAGTTAGCAGTGGTTCTTTCAAGGTGAGTACTGGCTAAGCTGTAATCTAATAATAACACCCCAATAGCATCATTAAGACAAAGTATTTCCAATATAGGATCCTAAAATCATACCTATATATATGAGACTATTCTTGAATCCAACCACAGGCAGCAGAAAGCTGACTTTTTAAATTACTCTTGTTGGAAACTCATCTGTGTAAGAGATTCTTGAAAATCCTTTTACTCACTGCTGTTTCTGTATCTATCCTCTTTTTAAGTTGTGACCTACTTAAAATGGAGCTTACCAAGGCCACTCAACTGTTAATGAGAACTGGAACGAAATGGTAGAAATTAATCCATTCAATCCAGAAATATAAAGGTTATTCCAGTCTCAATTGGAAAATGTTGATAATCTTACCCATCATTAAATGGCTTTTAAAACTAAGCACAGAATGTCAGCCATTTGAAGATTTGTATCATAGATTCACTACTTTGGGTGATAGCCTGGTTTTCCATTGATTCCTGTACAGGTGGACTCTACTACACTACTACCCAACTTGAAAATGTTCACAGGACATTCAGGTACGGCAGTACATCTGTTAGTTCAAAACCTTAATTTTCTAGATAGTAATGAACTTCTATTTGATGTAGCCAACTGGAAAAATTGCACAATAAGCTGTTTCATTTTAAATGCTTGCTTCTGTTGCAGATAATATGAATTCACTGTATACATGAAGATCATTCTTATCAGGGATTAACAGTTTCTATTCCAAATTCAGAGTTTGCAGTAAGCCTCATATGAACTTTCACTGTAGATGTCATGGACTTGTTGTGGATGAAGGATGCTACATTTTCCATGTGATTTATATATGTATAATAGCCTAGCTCTTCACAAACAAAAGCAAAAATACTGTAAAGACAACAATACTGTCAGATAAGTTACTGCTTCTGTTGTTCCCTACTGCTTGGCATTTCTTAGTCTACTGTGATTCCAAAATATTCCATTAAAACATACTTTCATTCAGGGTCACTATTCCGTTGAGTTGAGCTTCTTACATTGTCAGTGGCTTGATACCAAAATCAGTTATATAATACACCTGCCCAAGATTCATAGGAAGTGCAGGGCATGAGTCTGACCTGCAGATTATTGTGAATCATTGTGATCATGAACCATGTTATAAGATAGATATAAATACATTACATAAAAAACATCTTACTTATATTTATAAATTCTAAAAGGATTTGAAACTGATACCTTGGATATACGAGCTTTCTTGTAAACGAGTATTGGGAACCTCCCCATCTGATCAGGAGAAATGATGGAAAGTGTCTTGGTAAGCATTTCTGCCCACTCTAACCTCATGTGAATCCCATCCAACCTTGTAGACTTGAAATAGTCTAGGTGGAGTGGCAGGTTGCTGACTTTTTCCACCTGAATTATAGGGGATTTATTCTGGTCGCTATTCCTGTCTTCCAGCTCAAGGGGCCAAGTACCCTGAAGAAAACTTTTGACTATGAAAGATAGAAGGTTTGAGTAACTCAGTATTTTCCTTTGTTCACCCCTGGTGTTTATGCTCCCTTCTGCAACCAGTACAGGATGGAGATTCTCTTTGCCCCTCCTTTTGTTTTTAATGTATTTGTAAAAACTGTGTTGTTGTCTTTTACAGCGGTGGCCATAATAAGTTCTAGCTGGTCTTTTTCCTTTCTAATTTTCTCTTTGCATATCCTGGTAAAATATTTGTACTCTTCCCAACTTGCCTGTTCCTTCTTCCAAATAAATATCTTTTTTTTCCCCGAGTTTCAGAGAAAGCTCACTGTTCAGCTAAGCTGATCTTCCCAGATGGCTCATCTTACAGAACATGGGGATGGACTGCTTCTGTCCCTTTAAGATTTCAAACTTGATTGCAATACAATTGTTTATGTTTAAAAAGACAAACAAACAAAGAAACAAAACCTGATACAGCAAAGGAATGGCAGCAGACAGCACCCTGAAAAAGATGGTTGGATATTTAACTTGTAAGGAGCTGGAGAAATATGGAAGAGTATATGGATTTAAAAATACATCTTATGAGAATATTATAAAACCAAAATTTTTGTGAGGAGATTTTGGATATTTAAAACACACTTAATTTGAAAATGGGATAATGAACTCTGCAAGCAATGATTCTTGACCTTCAAGTAAGTGCTGTATGATTTTTTTGTTACCAATCACAGGTAACATTTCTAGTCAGAACATATCAATATTATGACACCGTAGAACAGATCCTCAATTTGCACAAAGGGGAGAATTCAATTTTTATAAGTTATGGCTCTAGCCCAAAGGATAAGCTTTGACAAAATGAACAAGAGGTCAGCAAGTAAAGATGAACATAAAATTTAGGTTCTTAGTTGAAGAAAACTTCAAGGATTGTTCTAAGTTAGAGGAACATCCTTCTTTAAATTAGTGTGAAGATTAGAATCATACTGCATTCAAAAGATGCCCTGCATATGTTTCACTGTTTACATTTTACATTCAGTATTCATGAAGAATTTAAAAGCCAAATGAGTAAAGCTAGGCAGAAAATTTCTGTACCCTATAAATACTTCAAGAACACCCCCCTACCAAACCTACCACAGTTCTAGCACTTCTCTGTGTTTGTAGAAAAGCTGAACTTATTTAAATACAAGATAATAGATGGGATTCAGCTGAGATTGTTGAAGAAATTGGACAATATAATTGTAAGAATTCACATACAGAAAATTGCAGTAATTCTGAAGAAGTCTAGGAAGTCAATGTATTAACATTAAATGTATCAACAGTTGGACTAGATGGTCTTGTAGGTCTTTTCCTTGTGATTCTATGATCCTATGATTCTATCTTAAAGATGTATAAGGAGGAGGACCTAGTGTGCTGCAAACTAAACAACTTCACCTAACTCCCTGGTGTCATGTCTTTATGATTGTTTGGTTATCAGTATTCCACATCATAACATCATGTAGTGAAGTGGGAGGAGATTTTCACACCACTTCCCTTGGCACTGTTGTTTGAAATGTGAAAATGTAGCAAAAGAACATTCTTTTTATAAAGCAAAATACATATTAGCTATGTTAGAGGGAGCCAACAGATTGAAAAGAGCATTCAACCTGGCTATGTGCATGAGATCAATATTATGGCCAGTTCTCTTCAATATATTTATTGATGATCTGGATGAGGCAATTAAGTGTGCTCTCTGTAAGGCTGCAGATAACTCCAGATTGGGAGGATGACCTACTTGAGGGCAAGAAAACTATACAGAGGAATCTGCAGTGGGAACTAGGCTTGTTTAGTCTGGAGAAGAGGATGCTCAAGGGAGATATTATTGCTCTCTACAAATACCTGGAAAGTTGATGTAGCTATTTGGAGATCAGTCTCTTTTCCCACATAACAAGCAATAGGATGAGAGGCAATGGCTTCAAGTTGCACCAGGGGTGGTTCAGGTTGGATGTCAGGAAAAATTTGTTCTCAGAAAGAGTGGAGATGTACTGGAACAGGCTGTTCAGGGAAGTGATAGAGTCACCATACTTGGAGGTATTTAAGAAATGTCGAGATGTGGTGCTGAGGGATATGGTTAGTGAGCATGGTGGTAGTGGGTTAGCAGTTGGACTTGATGTCATAGAGGCTTTCTCCAACCTTTGTGATTCCATGATCACTAATCAGTACAACAGATGAAAACAACAACAAAAAAATCTAAGTAGATTAAAATCAGCAAAATTGAACTGAAGGAAAAAGAGATTTGAGTTCAAGAACTGTTTTTGGTTATCTGAAATCAGTGATACTGAAAATCAGAATGGGCAGGAAGAGTTATTCTACAGTCCTTCACTACTGGCTAGTCCTGCTCCTTTGCACATGTCAGAAGTATTCAGATGAAATGAGACAGTGATGAGATGGCAGAGTAAAGGTTTAGAGGCAGATGGCAGAAAACATTTTCAACTTACCACATAAGCCACTGGGAAGTTTCCATGGGTTCAACTCTTATATTCATGTCTGGCCTACTCACAATTATTATATATGTTAAAATCAACTCCACAGCAAAGGTCTAACAGCCAGCACTGACATGGAGCTACTGTTGTTGGAATAATTTGCAACTCATACCAAAAAATGCAGCAGTGTACAGCTTTGTACAAAGAATGCTAGAGAAGCATTTAACAAATCTGTCTTTCATGGAGACCTCATAAGAATTGAGAAAAACTAGAGCTTTTTTACTTTTAAATGTTTAGCTTAAGAGCTTGCTTTGGTCAGAAAATACTTTCTGAGTTGTGATAGTACTATTAGAAGTGCTCTAAATTCTAGGCTAAGAATATTTACTGTCAGCTCAAAGACTATGCAGAATGAAGACAGTCAAGATTTTCCCCTGGGAAATGACAACACTTTTTGGCTTTTACTGGAAAATTCATGCACAAACTGCAGTTTTGAACTTAAAATACTTTATTCATTTCCAAAGACAGTGTCTGCTTCTGTTCCTGCAAAAAATTTCAGCAAGAAGTGACAGAGTTCTTCCTTAGCTTAGACTTTTCTAGGGAAGCTATACTGACTTTTTTTTCATTCTGTAATCTCTTTGCACTCACATAATTCTCAAGGATCTTTCTGATGCTTCCTACTTGTGGGGAATAATACAATATGATTATTGCCCAATGTCAAGATATAACTAAGAGTATTTCCAATAATTACTTATTTTCTTATTATCTTCTATTTGGTTGTCTGTGTCATTGAAATCCATATGTGCATGGTTGCTATGATTTCATAATTTCAAATGTAAATCTACACTGTGAACATTCTGCATCATTATGCTCCTTTATAGAAGTTTCAAGAGAAACCATATGTTTTAATCTTATAGGTCAGCCACATTGAAGATTTGTACTAGCATAATGTTAGATAAGCTATCCTTGTAGGAGTGCGTGCAGTATATTGAAAATTTACAGAGTAAATTGGTCACTGAACATCTCTTACTGTTTGGCAGAGGTCTGAGGTTTTTAAAGGTCATGAAGGTTAACATTTCTAGTGACCTTTATAAACACAGTTCTACAGATGAAACATTTTGCTGTGCTGCCAAACATGTAAAGCCACTACAGCTCTAACTCATGTTCCTGTAATCTTAGAGGTATCCTCTTAATTACCATGAAACGTTGTGTCTGACAGTATTAAAAACCACTTTAATAATTTTTTATGGAATCTAACTGGTCTTGTCATCCAAATTGTTATTATAGTAATAAAATAGCTTTCCGCATTCCCTGGCAATTTATGATACACTAATTTTTATTTCCTATCTGGAAAACTTTCTGGGGTTCTTATAAAGCTTTACACTTAAAAATAGAAGCATTCTTAGATTTGAAGTACCTTTGTAGTGGAGTATCCATTAGTAGTGAAACATCTGAATAAGTCATTTTGGAAGCTTAATTTCTGCTTAATTATTGAGTAGACATCCTGCAGGTTTATCTGAATATCACATTAGATCAGTAAGTTGTTGATCAAGACTTTCTGAATTTATATTTTATTTTTCAAATTTAAGAATTGATGTTGATATTCTTACACTCTTCTGGATGCCAAGGTTAAATCCTGCTGGAGGGAGAGTGAAATCTGTTAGATTCATTGTACAGTTTGCATGCCATGTGCACAAATGCAAAACCACTTCACCAGTTCAGAGTGGTACAGAAAGCAGCATGAAAATCAGCCAGAAGAATTTGAAATTCTAAAATTCAAACTAACTTGTGTGAATTGATCATGAATAATTACCAGCTTTTGAAAAATACATCTTCCATGAATATCTAAGTGTGAATTATAACTTCAAATTAAAATTCAGTTGCTACATATTGCTATGTTTATATTAAATTCATGGAGCCGTCAAAATGAGCAGACAACTATGATCAGCCAGATTTTTCCAGTAATGAATAATCCAAATAGTTCTTAGCATGGGAGGTCATTCACCTCTCTTCCTTATCATTTGCTATTGTCTTATGCCTAATACTGTCACATCAAAGGCTGCAATGAAATTAAATAAAAACTGACAAAATGTAGAGGAAGAATTGTGCTGCAGAAGAATGAAATGGAGCTATTTGTTGTTTTGGAGCTAAAGAGAAATAAGTCCCCAAAATTATAACAATGACTCTGACTAGAAACTAGAAGTCTTTTGATGCAGAATATTTTAGATCATCAGTGCAATCTCTTTGATGAGAGATAAACACAATGGAACATTTTTTATGGCTTATGACTGGATATTAGGGTACCTGAATTCTTATAAAGCTAATTTGCAGATAAATAGCAATCTATTCTTGCAAATCCCTAGTGTTCACAGAAGTTAGGCATAAGTGTGGAAATAATCTTAGACAAAATTTATGCAAACCACCTGAAGTGAGTTGAGTCTGAACATGTAATTTCCTCCATGTAATAATCAAGAGACAAAAAATAATTTGAATGTTTTATAGTGAAAAATAAAACCAAGGTTTCCATTCTGCCTCTCAAAGCTTGTCTTCACTCACCTCTTACAATTAAGACATAGTCTAATCTTTTTCCTGCAAGCAATATTGTTCTTGCTCTGTACTGTATCCTAACCATATATTTCTTGCACACCAAAAGTAATAGATCAGTACAGCCAAGTCCAAGAATACCACGCTAAATCCCTTATATACAATTTAATTGGTTTGAAACTTATGTTTGAATATTCACATGGAGTCAGAGTTTATATTTTTTAATTATTATTCTAGTCTAAAGTAATCCTAAAACACAATCTGATGAATATTTAGGAAAAAATGTTGAATGCTTTATTCATTTAATCTGGCAGAGGTATTTGAGGCTATGTACTATAAAGAATTGGATGACAGCACTGAACAAAGATATTTCCTACCTGGCTCTTACCAGCACTGTGCTGTAACTAACTCTTCTTTTAGCTACTTTTAGCAGGATGAGCTGTGAACAAAAAGAAGGTAGAAGAATAATGATGAAGGAGAAGAAAAAAGAAGCTTTTATTTTTGCTAAATGTTGTTACATCATGACAGTACAGCACATACAATTTCAGACTAGGATGAGGGAAGTAGTACGTTATTACCATCATTAAACATCTACTTTTTTATTATTGTATAGAAATGTGTACATGACTAAAGTCAACTCGAATGCCTACAGTTAGATTGATTGGATCTAAGTCATGGGTATAAGACACAGCAGATACACGTGACAAACTTTCTCTTTCATGATGTCTCAAGACTCATCTGCCAGTGGTTTAGGGACTCTGTGAATCTTCTATGGCAAGTAGATCAAACACAGATGGATGTTTTTTCTGTTAGTTTGCTTAAATGTCTTTTCAATTGTATATATATTGTATATGTATATACATATACACATACATATACATACATACATACAGATATATGTTTTCTCACACACACACACACATATATGTGTGTATATATATATATACGTACATACATACACACACACACATATATAAAAACTATATATATCTAGTTATATATATATATATATAACTTTGTTTATTGAATGAACTGTTTGGAAAAAAACATATGAGTCAGCTTTTCATTTACTTTAGACCACTATGTGACAGTCTCTTCAGATACCTTTCCTTTTGTATTATGAAAAAAAATGATAAACTGATATTTTCAAAACAGTCAAGATTTTATTGATGACCATTACATTCCAGGCTGAATAGTTGGCAGTCACTTCTTCAGCTCATCTCCATGTTCCATCTCCTTACTAATTTCTACTAGATGGTTTTCAAGATTGGACAAACTGAATCATACACTGGAATGTACCTACTACACGAATATGCCAACTATTTGTACAGTAATCTACTATCATATTCTGGTTTGCCCCCTTTTCTGTTCTGAACAGTTTCCCTTGTTGCTATTCCTTTCTGTATTTCTTTACTCAGTGGCTGTCGTGTAGCACTGAAAGAATATCCTAAAAGAATTATTAATTTCAGTCTTTCTGTATGATAAAAACTGATCTTCTCTATCACTTCATAGATCACTGGAATGTAATTTCTAATCTGAACATTACTATACCTTAGCTGATTATCTATTTATTTATTTATTTATTGTTATCCTGTGGCTTAATCCGACAGTACTATGAAATTCTTCTTTACATCTTTGCAGTCAGTTCCAAATTAGCTATTAATACTTTCCTACTGTTGCAAATCTTATTTCTTTCCTTTATCTTGATCATTCGAAAATATGTTGAAATATTTGTAACAAGAGCACATGATGAAGAATTCTATAATGTAACATCAGCTGAAAAATTATCATTTATTAGTATATTTTATCTTATTTTAATAAGTTATTAATACATAAAAGGATCTCTCTTACCACAGAGCTCTTTTATTTGTCTCAGAATGTGACAACTAAGTAAGCTTTCCAAATGCTTCTCTTCTGTGTTCTCCTACACACACAGGCAAATCTAGCCTGAGTGTGTTTCAAATGAAGAAAACAGTTATACACAAGGGATGAATTTGGCCAATTATTTATCTTCATTTGAGAGTTTCTTTTTCTGCTTAACTTGTTGTCATTGATTTTTCCATTTAATAGTATCCTAACTTTAATTCTTTGCCCTTGCGAGGTTAAGGCCCTTTGGCTGAAAGCTTTCCCAGCTGAGTTTAAGAGGACTTCTACTGAGAGCAAATAAGATTTTTCAGTGGCTTAATAGGTAAACCTAACACTTTCCAATACTTGGGTCATGAGTTCAGTTCCCTGACAAAATAGATCCATCATGAAAAATATCCTTCAGATAATCTCTCTGTTCTGTGACATGTCATGTATCTTGAACTGTCCATCAGAGGTTTAGGTATTATATTTTTTTCTATAATTCTTTTGAAAATGACTTTTTTGCTTGTTTGTTTGTTTCCTTTGTAAATTCAATTGTTCTATAGACTGTTACACAAACAGATAGGGAGATTTTTCTGAAAATATTAAAATTTAAACTTTTTGAATAAAAATTTAAGGTACTGTGAGCCTAAGTCCTGAAAGTTGGCCTTCACATGCTTAATATTGTGTACTGAATAATATAAGTATTACATACATTAACCAGCTTAGGTTAAATAGCTGTATCATATTCTTTGCTGTTGAATTTATTTATTTAGCTTGCAAATCATTAAAATTCATGGTTTTTTTTTCATAAGCAGTATCTGTTGTAAAGTTCAGATTAGAAGTACTGTTTATATTAATTTCATCAAACTAATAAAACATTTCTGAGTAACCAGAAATGGAGTAAAATTGTTCATTCTTGTGAATATAATGAAGGAATAGATTGAATCTTTCATGTACTTTTTAAAATTAGAACAAACAAAACCAATTACTATTTTTTTTAATCAGACTACTGTCTTGTATTCTTTTAGCCCTTATATCGAGAACATCCAAAGATAAAAGGTTTTAAATGTCACTTGACATTATGCCAGACAGTAAATGATCTTAACTGTACAACTACAGTAAGCCAATTAATGAGCAGTGTGGCTATAATGCAGGACAAGGCACGTTTTGAAAATGTGAACATTCTAATACACAGAGCAGTTGTTTTGGCATTTCAGAAGCAGTTTGTCTGTCTTACTGATGGTAGATTCACAGGGGATCCACTGGACAAAAATAAAATAATAATAAAAAAAAATTGCTCTTTACAATATATTACACCATAGCTCATCTATTTGCTCCTTACATTAAAACACTGGAGAAACGCTGATGTCTTTCCATTAGCTCTTTAAAATTGGTAGAGTGGCTCTTACATCCAAAACTTCATTAAAATAGTTACATATGTGTAGAATTTTAGGCTGAATTGTACCCATCAGTAGCAACAGGAGATATCAGTTCCTTAGACAAAAAATAAATAAATATATTTCTTCTTTGAAGCTCACCTGAGCTTAGGTGATCTCATCATGAGGCAGAAGATAATAGGGAACTGTCATTTTACATATCTTGAAACCGCAGCTAACGAAATGAACCTACAGATATCCGATGCAAATAAATTGCATCCCTAATTTAAATGATTGTCATTTTCTGTATAAGATGCATTGTGTCTTCAAAGAGCTAAGGAAGATATCCCAAGAACATATTTTTGTGTTTGGAAATTTTTTGGTTACATCAAAAATCTAAAAACTGTATTGGTTAGATTGTCTTTTGACTGATGGCTAAAAATGATGAGTAAAAACCATTGTCAATGAATGTTCAGATTTATCTGTCAGCTCTAGTTGCTGTCCAAAGCAAGACTACTCTGAATCTTCAGAAATATCACTGGCTAATTAATGACTGTTGTAAGATTTCTTCTTTAGCCCTATTAGATCTCAGTAGATAATTTGACAAATAAACAAATTAACCTTTGTGAAACACCTTTCTAATTAATCATGTACTTTATAGTCCCATTAGCTATGAAGCCAACCAAGTCTAGGCAATCATATTTAATTTCTTACATATTGATTTATAAAGGATTGTTTATTGCTCATTAGAAGTTACAAGTAGAATTTCTGCAGGAGGTTATGCCTCTTTTGTAATTAATCCTTGTTAGGATACCAAAATGTAATGCAAGCGTTTAACAGTGAGCTATAATGTGTAGTAAAATTTTAAAACCTCAGTAAATGAAAACACTTTGCCTACTCTGTTTTCTTCCTTTATGCTTTCCCAATCTATACCTTAGAGGCATTGTGATAAAGGTATTCCAGAATTGGTGACACATTTTTCTTCAGTGGAAAATTTAGTAATTTACACACAATGTTAATATTACTGAGCTTTAGCAGTTAAAGACTACCTTAAAACAATGGAGTTTTCCAATATATTTTTAAAGGAGAATATACATACATACTCTGGTTGAACAGACAAAAAAACCTTTTATCTGTTCTAGCTCCCATTTATTTTTATTTATATATATATATATATATATATTTTTTTTTTCAGACAAGTTAGAAAAAGAGTTGTCATCACATTACCATGAAAACCATTTTACAGATATTTTATTGTGAAACTATAAACTGTACTGCAACATCTGTGTAACATTCTTGTAAAATGAGTTAGATCTTTTAGTCAAGTGAACTCAAGAAGTTCTGAACAAATCAAGCCCAAAAAGACAAAGCATTCTTGTCTTTCCTTTCTTGTCTTGTCTTTCCATCTAAAATCTATGTATTTATTTATAGCTTATTTATTTTACAAAAATAAATAAATAAATAAATAAATAAATAAATAGACAAAGAAACAAATAAATAAATAAAAAGGAAATAATTCACACACACACACAAAAAAAAAACCTTACAATGACTTATTTTAGAAATAGTGTGGACCACACTGCTGGTTTCCCGCACATATATGCAGATGTATATATACACACCATATCTTGTCAAACAGAAGGCTTTTCTGAGCAACAGCACAACAAATTAAAATTTCTATAAAAGAATTGCATTAAAGGATGTAGAACTTAACCAAGTAATCAAACAAAAAAGTTGTTTAAATGTTGTTTAAATGTTGATAAATGTCCAACAGTCACATGAAACAGTAAAGGCAGAAGCTGCAAAAGGACACGAAAGAAGAGAGAAGCTTTGTAGTCATGTTGTCCATCATCTAATTTCAGTATTCTTTTTCTGTCTAGGACCTTCTGGTGCCCGAGTTCATCTGGACAGAGGTGAAAAAACAAATTCCAGTAAAGCAATAAGGCAGGATCATGCTTGCTTTGATTTAATGTATCAGTTTTCTTACAAAAGAAATTTTCTACTGACAACATGAAGAAAAAAAATGGAAAAGGGGACATATTCTTGAACAATTAAGTGTTACTCTCAATAGAGAAAGATTGAGAAAGAAAACCTTTAAGCAAATAAACTGAAATACATGGAACCTGATGAGGTTCAACCACAGTTGCATAGGGATCTTGCCGATATAATTGTGTAGATACTCTCATATTTCTGAAAGACAGTGGTGACTGTAAAAGGTTACAGAGAACTGGAAGAAAGTAAATATCACTTTCAGAATCAATAAGAGCAAGCAAGAGGATCTGTTGAATTACAACCCAGTCAGTTTCACCTTGACCAGAAGTTGAAGGAGCAAACAACCTTGCGAACTGGAAGTCATATAAAGTTTTCTGCATGGATTTTTAAAAAGTAAATCACGCTTGACCAACAAGATAGTCTTCTACAAGCAAATGAATTGTTTTGTGGATGAGAGACCAGGGGATGTCGAATTCTTTGACCTTAATAAGGCTTTTGAAATTATCTTCCATAACATCCACACTAACAAACTGAGGTAATGCAGTGAGTGAATGCAGGACTGACTTATGTGGTATAGTTTAAATGACAGGTTTGGGTTATTGTTCTAATTAAACAATAGTTACCTAAGTTCAGGGCTGCCCAATGGATTTTCTCAAATGACCACATTAAAGTGATAGGCTTGTTCTTTTGGCCTTATATATTGGTCATATAGTTACCTAGGTTCTATCAGCATTGCAGGATTCTACTCTTCAAAAGGTCTCCAGTGCTTCCCTCTAAGCATCTGTGCATTTTCATGGTTTCTCACTTCACTGTTACTTCCTGTTAAATCTAGCCATAGTTTGTGGTACTGACTGTAATTTCCATCAATGCTTCACTGTATTTTTCAAATCTAGAAGCTTCTCATGACATACCTCATAGTGTTCCTGAAGGAAACATGGACCAAAGCTTAATTATGCTTAATTAAGCTCCAGCCCAGAGCCTGAATGCACACAAAAGAAATAAAATCATTTCAGACTGTATTCTCATAAAAACTTTTGGGAAATAAAACACTCATGTACAGAAAAGGAATCTGAAGAGATCAATATTCCTTATTTTATAGCAGAAAAAAGGACAGACACAAGGGAAGATGATGCTTGATTTGTACCACTCTGTTCTTTTCCCCCCGTGCTTTCTGTTGAGCCATCAGAAAAGGTCATCAGGAATAAACAATAGCTGCACTGAGAAAACTCCCAGACTATTCTCCATATAGTAAACAAATTTAGTCTTATCCACAAGGCTCCTCACTTTGTAAAGTAGTATTCACTCTTTCAAAATTAAACTGGTTAGAAAAGGACAAATGTACCCCAGGCTGCATCAAAAATAAGTGTGATAAGTAGATCAAGGGCAATGATTCTCCCTTTCTACTCTGCATTTACAAGACCCCACCCACAGTACTGCATTCAGTTCTGGATCCCCAGCATAAGGACGTGGAACTCTTAGACCAGGCACAGAGGAGAATCATATGGATGATCAAAGAGACCTCCCATGAAGAGGGGCTTGAGAGTTGGAGTTGTTCAGTTCAGGGAAAATAAAGTTCCAGGGAGATGTTTTAGAAGCCTTCTAGTACCAACAGTTGTACTACAGAGACATTTTATCAGAGAGAGTCTTTATCAGAGGACAGAGGACAACAACTTTAAAATAAAATAGGGTAGCTTAAGATTAGATATATAAAAAAAAAATTAATAATAATAAAAAATAAATAAACTATTAAATATGAAGGTGATGTGGCACTAGAACAGGTTGCCCAATGAAGCTGTAGATGACCCCTCCCTGAAAGTGTTCAAGGCCAGGTTGGATGTGGATTTGCGCATCTGATGTCCCTGCCCATGGCAGGGGAGTTGGAAGTAGATGGCCTGTAAGGTCCTTTCTCATCCAAACCATTACATTATTTTAATGTAATCAGAGATAACAACCTTACTGCCAAGTCTGAGTCACCTCCAAATTTGACTGTAAAATTTTGATCCCATAGGAAATATGCTACTTTAGAAGAATTTGCTGTTAATGAAAGGAGGGATTTTACTTTTTTTTTGTTTTTGTGGTTTTTGTTTTTTTGTTTTGTTTTTGTTTTGTTTTTGTTTTTGTTTTTGTTTTTTTTTTTTTTTGTTCTTAAACCCTGGGAATGTGTTGTCTTTCCTAGCAAAAATATATATATAAAATCTATCATACTTTCTTAATGCAGTGTTTTACTAACGAGAACTTAAAATACTCAAATTTCTGTGAAGACACAACTTTCAGCAAATTAACGAGTTACACATCCAGTGAATTATCATATCACTTAGCAAAAATATTTATTTTTGGACAAGTGACAAAAGCAAGAAAGGCTAGGTCTTTGTGGACCCTGAAGCTAAACAGCATCGAAATCATTATGGTAGGGATTAAGTCTAAATACACTGTTAGAAATCTGAAAGGTAAAATTAGTTCACTCTACATAATATCTGTTTATTGTCAAAACACCAAGAGAAGGAAATGTTAATGTACCACAGAGGCCAGCAAGAGGTTGGCAGTTATGTATCTGTTTTCTTAAAAAATATTTTCTGTAAGCACAAATGAAACGGGAAAAGTCATATTATTTTAAATAGACTCTGTATTGTGAGTTTCTGACATGACATTGCAAACAGAAAAAAAGAAAGCTAGTGGGTAGCTTTGTAATACAAAACCAAAAATTGTTTCATTTCTCACAAGTGATGTGATAGTTTTATTTATATCTAGCAAGACAATTTTGGTGCTTCCTTGATTTTGCAGTGGAAATGCAATTAGGTCACAGGAAACAAAATTTCATTTACTTCTATCTTAAATCAGTAACTTGTGTTTGATAGAGGTATATTTTTCAGAGAGAAATCCAGTTTTGAACTGAAAATAGCTAGAGAATATATTTGCCCTTTTTCTCTTTGTGTCATACTCTAATGAGAAACAATGAATGCTCTCTGAAGTTATCTGGCATCACCCTTTGCTGGTTCTTACTGTGCTGTTCTATGTTAGGTAAAAGAGTCATTTTAGTACATGGATACTGTTACCTGTTGAAGTGCTTGTACCTTTAATTAAAGTCAGTGTTTTTTATAAGATAAAAATGATAAAGTTCTTGGTATCCATCACTAGAAGGCTTTTAATATCATTAGCAAGGGATAAACTGTTCAGTCTTTTCAAATCAATTTTTTTGTTTGTTTGTTTTTAAGGAGGGAAAAAGATAGTATGCATGATTCCAGTATTTCTTTCATGTGTTAAGTACAAACATTACCTTTCTTACCCAGTTTATCCCTCTGTGAATGGCACTGGTCATTTTTGACAAAGACATAATGCTGATAAATCATGCTATTCTTTTACCAAATTATTCTTTCCACAAAATCCTTTGATGACTCCTTGTTAAGAAAGATGTGGTTTTCATTCCATAAGTTTGGTAGTCATTCCTGCTCTAGGCATCTAACTGTTCTTGTGGCCTTATCAAAATTAATTTGTACAGACCCAATCTGCTGTTTAGTCTATTAGCTTATGTTGAAAAATTCTGTGTATCCCTTCACTCCTGACTCCTGTAAGCTCTCATTCAATCAGATTACATGCTGGGGAGAACAGACTGAGAAAGAGAAAAGGCCTTGATGCTGTGCAAACACTGTTCAGAAGTAGCTAAAACACTGGTGTGTTATCAACACTGTTTTTACCAAAAATGAAAAGTGCAGCCACCATATAAACTACTATAAAGAAAATAAACGCCATGTTACAGTCCCAGGCAGACCCACTGCAACCAACTATTCACAAAATTATATACAAATTTAGGTCAATAATGGGGCATTTATTTTAATTTGGAGATTACCAGAATACTACTTGTAGCCTACCAATATATTTCTTTTCTTTACTTATCGCTAAGTTATAGTATATATTCCCTCTCCTCAGCCACCCTTCTTTTCAGAAGCAATTGTTTTTTATAGCTATCTTACAAGGAACAGAAAGCTTGAAAGCTAGAAGTCACAGCTCTCTGCTGAGTAAGATCCACAGTGATATAAAGATTTTATGCAGCATTATATTATGGTTCAGTAAAAATAAGAGGAAAAGTTGTGCTACATTTGTAGTGGTTGTCTTCAACTTTAGAACAACATTGCTGAAGTACCAGACTGTGAAACAGCTCGTACTATGTTTTGTTGTTGTTATTGTTTTGTTTAGTTTTCAATTCTTGTTGTCATTGTTTTACCCTTACATAATACAAAGTACATTAAAAAAAAAAAAAAATTGAGATAGTTTTAATATTTGTTGTTGTTGTTATGCAGATTAGTTTTCTAGGGTTTGCCCTAAACTGCCACATGGATGGAGCAGTTACTTGTGGGCCATAAACTTCATACTACAATATCATTAACTGAGGAGGAAACATAGTTTCGCATGTTGTGCTTTTGGGGATTCAGCTTAAGAGAAGCAACAGCTTCTTCGGAGATATATGAAGTCATCTAGATACAAATAGGTGACAGACGAGTACATTCTAATATTCACAACATTTGTTGAGTTCTTATCATTCACACTTGTACTCACTGGGTTTTTAATCATCTCTACAGTTACCTGATTTCTAGGTCACATACTACACCAGAGATGGTTAGTTTGAGTGGTGTTTCATTTACATTTAAAAGCTTTCTAATTATTTCATTTGGAAGGAAAGAAGCATTTAATCTTAACCTATCCATTTCAATAGTTTGCATGTAAGGCTCCATCATGATAGCATCTAAGTATCTCATTATCTTTACTGTAATCTTTCTCACACAACTCCTAAGGTAGGGAAAAAAAAAAAAAAAAAAAAAAAAAAAAAAAAAAAAAAAAGATCTAAAGGCCAAAGCAATAAAGAATTAAGAGCTGTAGTCTTAAACACTGTCTTCTTTCTCTCTCAGTAGAAACTAAATCTGCATTTCATGACTCTCAAAAATATACTTAAATGAACAGACTATATCTTATTCATACAAACGATGCAGAAGGAAGAATGTATGGTCCATACTTATGTGGAACAGGAAAGACACGGATGAACTTATGAATCTACAGTTACACCTTGGTGTTAAAGTCTTCATCGAAAGTAGGATAAAGTGGGCTTTAACCTTTGGAAGACTGTTCCCATACTTTAAATTAAGATACAAATGGATACAATTTCTTTGCTCGCTCTTCTAACACTTCTCAACTGTTGCAGTTTCATAGAATCCTGTTTCAGATAGGGCCCATGAGGATCACTGAGTCTAGTTCCTCACTCCGCGTCAAACTGCCTAAAAGATGAACCATATATTTATTAGGAGCATGGTTCAAACACTTCTTAACGGTAGCAAGCTTGAGGCCCTGACCACTTCCCTGGGTGCTTGTTTTAGTGTTTGACCACTATCTCAGTGAAGGACTTTTTCCCTAATATCCAATCTGTACATGCCTTTATTCATCTTTATTACTTCACGTCTTGTGTTAGCTGTAGGACATAAGTACTAGAACTGGTGTTCCTGAGGTATAGAAGATGTGCATATTTTTCAATGATACTCTGAATAATTATCTGGATTCTAATCAACTACTTTTTTCCTAAATTTTGAAAATGTAGTTAATTCAATGGTCACATATATTTTGAAAAAGCAATGTTTACCATACTATTCTGTTCAGTAAAATGCTAGAAAATAGAAATTACTCCTGAAGGAATCTGGGCTCAAATTGCCCCTGCTCTTCATGAACTGAAGAACTTTGTGGAAAACAAAACCTGAAAACACTGGTTACCTAAGAACGTCTATTTAAATCAGTAACAATTAAATGATAGTTAAAGAAATATTTAGCATAAGTAACACCAAAACTATCAGAAGTGCTCAAAGTACAATTCACAATATCTGGGTCATATTGTACACATTCTCAATATCTGTCAAATTGAGATATTTTCTTGTATACAAGAGAAGGATTCTCCAAGAGTCTTTATGTGATTGACACAACATATTTTCTCTGTCAGATACATCCTTTAATGAGATATATGAAAATAAATAATAAGTAAGAAAATTCATACTGTCTGTAATGGATTTCTGAGTAGACACCTGCTGTGAATAAACACCAGGATTAGCCTCAAATTGTATCAAATCAAAATAATCTCAAAAGCTCTATATTCTATGTTCTATATTTACTGAAATTTTAAGTAATGAATTCTAGAGAAAGAATACACAGGAGAAAGGATGTTCATAGAAATACAGAAGGCTGACATATTTTTTAAAACTCTATTAAATAAACTATTAGGAGAGTAAATTCTGTGACTTCAGCTTTTACTTTGAACATTTTCTGGAGCTTCATCTCCATGATACTTAGTGATTAAATAAGCACCTACTTGGAAACTATTTCTTCATTCTGAACTTGTTGCTTTGGACTAAAATAGACTTAAACTGATAATCATTAAGATCAATCTCATTACCTTCTTCACACTGATGGCAACATAGATAGCTTAAATATTTCAAAAAACGATCATCTAATGAATGAAATGCAACTATTAAGAAATACTTAAATCCACATGGATGCCTTTTAGAACAATGCTATATCTTCTGATATATTTGCAGAGTAATACTGTGTTGGGGGAATGAATGTGGTGAGTATTTTGAGTAAAATGAGATTTGTCTAATTAGATGCCTGTCATCAAAACACTTACTTAGGATTTAAATAACAGTCTATGGGCACAGGTAAGTCTATTTCAATTTACAAATACCATGTGCTTACAAGTACAGGGAGTAGTGGAAAATATGAATGTAAACTGTTTGAATATTTTAGTATGCAAAGGACATTTGAGAAAGTATAATACTGCTTCATAATGTAGTCATTCTTTCCATTACTGCTCATGTTTAGGTGATACTAGTAGCATACTGACAAGTGGAATTAGTAGGTGGGCTACTTCCAGAAGTTGACAAAGTACAAAAGTTTCTACACTAATACACTTCTCCTTAGGGAAAATTCCCTGGGGGTTTTCAAGAGCAGTTAAGAATGTTTTAAGGCTGAATGAATTGAAAAGTAAACTTTGCATTGTTACTAATGAGAGAACAGATAAGCCAACATGGACTCTGTAAAATCCCAACCTGAATTAACAGTGTAGGTTTCTATCTAGACAAATCTTAAAGTGAAAGAGAAAATAAGATTCAGTGTAAGGAAACAGAGTTGGAGAATATATAATTCTTACTTCCTAATCTCACTTGTGTGGTATTCTTCTATCACTTTTCAACCTCATAATCATAATTCCTTTTGCTCCTTACTACCTTCAGCTCTCTCGTCATTTTCACCAGCTGTGTACTTGACAATTTTCTCTCAATGGGAGGTCTCTATTCAGATATTCATGATCTATAAAGATCTTAATTTCCCTATTGTAAACATGGGGGTGCAGTTTAGCACTTGTCTGATGTGTAAAATTAGAAGAGTAGCAAATAATTTGATTAAGACATATTTGGAATCACTTCTGGCACATTAAATTAGATTTTTATTTCCATACAAAATCCAGAAGTCCAGTTTGGTCTTTTATGTATTTCTGTAATAATATCAAAGAATACTTAACAAATATTCTATCTTTTTCAAAAATCATACCAACAGAATTAAGTGCTTTTTCAAACATCTTGACTGTCATGACATACAAGCTCTTTCAGTTCCAAATTTTGTAATTTGGGACAATCTTTCTATGTCTCAGTGTCCATTCAGACCATCTATCCCATCTCAAATATCAGGCTAATTTTTATTTATTTATTTTTTTTTTTCCTGCTTTCTTTTCTTCTCCCTTTTTTCTTCTTCATTTCTCTCCCTCTGAAGAGGAATCTAGATAGATTGGAGCACTGAGTGATTACCAATGGAAGGAAGCAATCTGGGTTCTGCAACAGAGATAGAATATGCTGGACACAGGTACAACCCCAGAGATTAATGGCTGGATAGTAGCTCTGCAGAAAATGATCTGGGGTTGCCAGTGACAGCATCTTAACCTCAGGCAGTATTGTGCCATGGCAGCCAAGGGGGTATTAAACACAGCATAGCTACATGATCAAAAGACATGATTCTCTCACTGCATTTAGCACTAGTGTGGTCTCATCTTGATTCTCTCCAGTTCAGTTCTCAACAATATAAAAAGAATAAAGGATATCAAGGTCCTTGAAAACATCCAGAGGAGGGCAACAAAGCTGGTCACAAGGCTGGAAGTCATATTCTTTGTGGAGAGACTGAGAAAACATTGGAGTTGTCTGGTTTGGAGAGAATGAAGCTGTTAGGTGATCTCAATGCCCTTTGCAACTTCCTGGGAACTGCAGGGGGAAGTAACGGGTTCTCTTCCGTGGTAACTGATATCAGGACACACAGGAGAAGCACAAATCTGTGCTCAGGAATGTTCAGCCTAACCATTAAGAAACACTGCTTTACTGTGAGGGTGGTCAAACACCACAGAGAGGATGCTGAAGTCCCATACCTGTCAGTGTTTAGGAGATGTTTGGACAATTCTCTTGTTAACATGCTTTAACTTTTTGTAGTCAGACAGTTGGACTTGATGATTTTTTAAGATTTCTCCCAGTTGTACTATTCTATTCTATTCTATTCTATTCTATTCTATTCTATTCTATTCTATTCTATTCTATTCTATTCTATTCTATTCTATTCTATTCTACTCTACTCTACTCTACTCTACTCTACTCTACTCTACTCTACTCTACTCTACTCTATTCTATTCTATTCTATTCCTTCTAGTTTTAATTCCTACAAAATATTTTGGTTATTAAACAAAGGTATATTTGATGATTGTAAGTGATTTAAGAACAGAAAGTGGCTTGACATCTGGCTTGATTGTATTAGATTATATTTGGGTATGTAGAAAAGTTCAGCATGATAAACACAATCTAGCAGTTTTAAATATGGATTTTAACTTGGCTTTTCAGCTTTTCAAATATCATTTTTGATGATATCATTATCAGTTCCTTCCAAACACTGCATTAAAAAAACTCTGAAATTCATATGCTTTAATCATAACTTTTTGGAATATTTTTATTTTCTAATGTCTTGATTGTAACTTTAATCAGTCTAAACTCAAGTCAGTCTCATATCATCCCTAACAGGTGTCACATTTTCCTTGCAGAAAATGAAGAAGAAGAGCTTAAACAAGAGAGATCAAGTTGAAGAGTTACCTATACGTATGCACATATTCACTAGAATAAAAGGAAGAAAAGTTGATAATTCAAATTATGTCTTTTACGTATCATGTTATCTTTCAGGATACACTGTGGAGAATGCTTTTGTTTCATACAGCTCCATACACTCTTCAGGAAGGACACTAGAAATTATCAGAAGATTCTGATAATATTTCCCCTTTTTTATCCTTTCCTTTTTCCATTTTTTTTTTTTTTTTTTTTTTTTTCTCTAACAGAGTTAAAGAGTGGGAAACTTTTCAGTCACCAGGAAAACACTTTCACTAAAATTCAGACCTAATACAAGAGCATTTCTACATTAAAATCTACATATTGATCCACATCAAGATCAAAAGCTTTGGAGTCAGAGTGGACTTGACTTATTATCTCAAGCTGAGAAGTAAATTTTAATAGTGATAAAATGTTTGGGAGCTCTGAGGATTTGAATTATCTCCAGTCCCTCCAGGGGCAAGTGCAATCTAAGAGAAATGTTCCAGAGTGTCCATAGTACATGAGTATGAGAAAGGAACAGAGGATGTAGAATGAAAATAAATTAAATGTTACTTCCTGCTCATTAAAGGGTCTTTGCAGCATCTTCTATTTTAACCTTACTGATCTCTATTCTGTGATTTGCATGAAGCTGTTGAAAGGAACATTTCTTAAATTTGCTTAAATAACCACTGCTTAAAGTGAGCTCATCACAACAGTTTTGCAAATATAGATCTGTCATAGCTTTATTTAAATTTGAAAATAAGCTTATTACATTAATCCAGTCTAAGACTTTTTAGAAAATAAATCCACTGAACTCATTCAAGACACTATGCTCTATGTCATCTGCATTAAATACATGAATTAACCATGTGACACTGATGGCATTATAAAACTAAGGTGAATATACTTGCAGAAGAAACTGTGGGTTTTCAAAGTTTTACACAGTCTAAATTGCAAGATCATGAAAAACTGAAGACCTCTTTTTTGTGTGTGTGTCTATACAACTATTAAAAATGCTGACAGATGTTTTTTATCACACACAAGCTCAACGCAAATATTTGGACTCTCTTAACAAAGTAATAGGGAAAGAATATGACACTTATCTTAAATGTCAAAGTGATTTATAATATAGTTTTCTGGAAACTTTGTGGATTTATTCATTAAAAGTGCTCTTTCTAAATATGCAGCTTTCATAGTGGGGCATATATTTTATAAAGATATGAGAATGACCAGAGAAAAGCTGCTTGCCTATGTTAAAGAAATTTTTCATAACACACACAATTTCAGATGAAAAATACATTTACTATATTGGTGATCATTAATCAGAGAGATAGAGCATAACTTACAGTAAATTTTCCATCTTGATTTAACTAGAAATAATTGAAAAATAAACATATGCTTTAGAAAGTTTTATTTTTGTTTTGAAGGTGGATAGAGGGATAGTAATCCTTTCTATTCTTCATTTCAAAACATAAAGGCAGTCTGCATATATACATTGTCTAAGAAGATTTTAATGAAATTGGTAACTGTAAGTATATAATTGTTCTAGTGATGATGAAAGGAAGAATAGATCCCTGACAAGTTTTTAATTTCTGTTTCTGTGAAGATGCACTTAGCCTAACATGAAACTGACCAATTTATTCTGCAGAATACTGGAATTCAGTGTGGAATAGCCTATAGTTAACTGTGCACCTCAGTGAGAGCACCCTAGTTGCAGTATATTAAAAAAAAAAAAAAAAAAAAAAAAAAGTTTCTTAAATGATGACATTATTTGTATGGAAACTCTATTACACATTTACTGTTAGAGAGAGGCCAGAAAATGGAAAAACCTCCTTCATGCCTGACGTTATGAAGTTACTCACTTACTTCATGTCTTGAGTATCTATCCTCAACATCACATTAATGAACATGGCACCTATGGCATACTGGTATATTAGACTTATTCTCTATCTTTACGTCACAGTATACTACACGTTGAAGTAAGACAAAGTGCTTCTTTTCAGAAAGCCAGATTGACAGTCTATTTTGTAGTTTAAGTTCTCTACTTTGTCATCATTGTTATTTTAAGAATCATCAATTACTGTTGTTTCATCTTCCCTAAATATAATGTCACATTGGAAAATCTAATGGAAAGTCTATCCATCATACAGAAGAAAACATGAGAATGATTTAGACAGTTTATGGCATTCAAATCCACCTTGTCATATTGCAGCTTTTGAGAATTTTTTCTTCTAATACTGAGACCGATATAAATTGATTTAGTCATATATTTTATTCTAATTTCTAGTAACAACTCAGAAATGCCTTATGGCCCCAAAATTCTACTTTGTGCAGGTCAGCTAACTAGCACTCTACTTTTCCAATGTGTAAAAATTATTCTACTAATTAAATTTTACCATCTCCTGTTTATTCCCCTTAATCCGTTTTACTTTCCTTTGAATGAGAAAGTTCTTCCTGATTAAACCATTAAATATGTCAACTTCAGAAAGTTCATAGTGTTTGATTATTTATTTAGTTAGTTAGTTAGAAGTTATCATTTTAATTGACTTCAAAAATAAGTGAAAAGTGACTCAGATTGACTCTTTTTTTTGGTGTTTGTTACCAAGAATTTATGGAGCCTGGAGAGGGCATAAGTGTCCATTTAGCTCTAAACTCTTGCGTATGTTTGAAGCAATTACTTCATGAGGGGATTGTGCAGGAACTATTGCTGAAGTGGAAATAGACTTGAGATGGAATAGTAAATCATTCAAAGATGAAGTCAGAGGTGACTGGCATACATCTTATCCATCTGAGTTCATCAACCTATTTTTGCTAACCTAATTACAAATTATATTTTCATGACTTAATCTTACAAGGAAGCATTGAAAGAAGAGGAAGTTTATATTTAAATGAAATAAAAGCAAACTATGTAATAAGATTCAGGGTCAGATGTCTCTTGATGCCTATACATAGTTACACTTCAGGCCAGTGTACTTCTACCACTATATGTTTCATGAGAAGAATAAATCTGAACTCTGTCGTATCTCATATTCTTCAAATAAATAACTTTACTAGGAAATAAAAATCTTACTTGAACAAAGTCATTCCATGGAGAACAATTTAATAGACTACCTACAGAAAAGTCTGAAGACCTGATTTTTCCACTGTTCCACACAGTAAATAATATCTACTTCCATAATTCTTTTCCTCATTACTTTATTCCATTTGAAGCTTTGCAAAGTGAAGGAGCACTAAAATTTTAATACCACATTCTTAGGATTTGATATTTAGATTCCAAATTTTGAATATGGTAAAATCTTTTCATTAGTAAAAAATAATTTTGTCAATCCTGGAATAGATACAAAATGTATATATCTGCAATAACATACTGGATTTGATGTATAGTGAGTTTGCTCAACTAGTCTGTTCTGTTAACTCTCTTAACTCAAAATGTGCATAGAAGAGGAGAAAATATGTTCTCTGAGATAGAATGTGGATGAATAGAAGGTGCTTTTGGAAATCTACAGATAATGGATGTCTGCTCATTTTAAACACTTAAGTAAAGCAGACATGCTGTTCATGTAGAGGTCTTAATAGGCATCTGTCTCTTCTCATTATTCTGGGAATTCAATATGGTATTTTCACTACCTTCCTAAAATTTAACTATAAAATACATTCCTAAGTTATAAATCTCACAGCATAAGGTCTTTGGGAGGCATCAAACAACGTGTACATGCTACATCAGTAGACAAAAAAAAAAAAAAAAAAAAAAAAAAAAAAAAAAAAAGGAGTGTCTTTTCCTTGTTGCACTGTTATTTTTGAGATAACAGTCTTCCTCAGTCTTCCTCCTATTTCTTTTTACTTATGTCTGTATTGAGGATATATTTCTTGCAGTGGTCTATCAGTACCAAGTGCAGTTCTTCAAGTAAATTTACTTCTGTCACATAGCATAGAGCTTGTACCTGTTGTTTCCATTTGTCTTATAGATGAAGTGGAGGATACTTCATCTTAGCTTAAATTGTCACATACATACATTCATCCAGCTGCAGGGTAAAATTATTCTTGTAAGTATCCCTCAGCTTGATACAGTTGTTGGGACTTGGCATGACTTCTTCCAATTATATTCTATCAAGATTAGACTAAAGGCAATGTGTCAAGTGCAATATAGTTTTTTATATATGCCCTTTCTTATTGTACTTAAGGCATTTTCTTACAAAGTTTTTTGTACTGACAAAAACAAACAATCAAGCAAACAAACAAAAAAAAACAAAAACAAAAAACCCACCACAGCATTACCAATGCATTCATCACCAATACCCTATCTAAATGTCTTTGCTTCATTTATTTGTTTGTTTGTTTTTATCATACACAACATCTCAAAAAGTTTCCAATGATTTTATACTTAAATTTCATAGCTTAAAACCTCAGATAGATTAGTCAGTTCTGTTAGATTGTCATGTCTTTCTTACATAATGGAGAACTGAAAAATAAAAACACATCAAATATTTGATGAAGTTCCAAATTAAAGACGGATTGCGTTTAGCTCATTTATCCTCTGGGGAAATAACTTCTATATCTTCTGAATACTTACTATAATTAGCAAACCACTACATTATGGCCAAAGTTTTCAGACATGCTGCACATATAGCCCATATAGATGATGATGTAATAACCTTACATTGAGAGTTCAAAAGCATAGATGCTAGTTGTTAGTATTCACAGCCACAAGAAATCTTCATGATTTAAAGTGAAGATTGAGTCCGTCTGATTGACCTCTTCATAGTGTCATTCATTCACCACTCCTGTGTTTGCTCTTTCTTCTTGGAAACAGAAGAAAAAAATGTTGTAAAGCTAAATGGCAGGGAAAGTGGAACTCTGTGATAACCAACGCTGTGATAACGTGACATCCTGTAGGATTTATAATCATTTTCTCCACTCAGATCAAGTGAGTTCCTCCTGAAATGGGGGAGTGGGGGGAGAGGGAATTAAAAAAAAGGAAGGAAGGAAGGAAGGAAGGAAGGAAGGAAGGAAGGAAGGAAGGAAGGAAGGAAGGAAGGAAGGAAGGAAGGAAGGAAGGAAGGAAGGAAGGAAGGAAGGAAGGAAGGAAGGAAGGAAGGAAGGAAGGAAGGAAGGAAGGAAGGAAGGAAGGAAGGAAGGAAGGAAGGAAGGAAGGAAGGAAGGAAGGAAGGAAGGAAGGAAGGAAGGAAGGAAGGAAGGAATACAAAATACAACATAACCCCTTTAACTTCATTAATCTGCTTGCTATCACTTTCTACCTCTCAATAAAGATTAAATATTACAGTTCTTTAATGACAGTTCGAATGATAAAACTATCATTTTTCTGAAAAACACATTATAGTGTGTATCATGTTACAAAATATCAAAAATAGTCGAAATTTAATGTCAAAATAAATGAGCAATCATATTTTCATACATTATTCTTAGTTCCTTAGTTGTTTTTGTTTGTTTATTAATTCAGTAAATTTCACTATTTCACCATCTTCCAGGCACAAGTTGTCATTATTTAGAAGAGATATTACAATTATTGCTATAGTCAGTGTACTATTTAACAGACTACAAAATGTAGCATATGTTACTGCTTATGCTTTCACTTGGGGAAGATTCCAGGTAAGTAGTAAAATTAGATATTTTGAGTCTTATCCGGAAATCTTTATTCCCCCAGGCAGTTCTCGGTGAGATGAACTTATTTGCTGGTGCTACCTCTGGTTCCCAGATCTGTTTAAAGTACCCAAAGATCACCTAAGTAACCATCAGGAGACCTGTCAAAAGAAAAGCATTTATACTGTAGTTTGTAATACTACATATAAAAGATACAAGATGAACTGTTCTGTTATTCATCACTGATAATGCATTGTTGATTACCTAACTGCATGATAAATCACTCTTCTTTCACAACCTTGCAGTGAAATGTCTTCTTCCAGACCACTTATCTGAAATGAAAGAGGACAACATGCCCTTTGATTTTTAAATTCATTGACTTTGTAATTTGCTTGTGCTCAAATGTTGCCTCTATCCTTGGTAATAGATACTTACAGCACTTCTCAAAGAAGAAGACATTACCTTTTAGAACAGCTATAATACTGAGCTTTCTCTTTTAGTTCATAAGGACAAATGGGTACCTCAGTATGACTAAAGTTTATATAGCTATTTATCCTCCTTTTTACTGTTGCTAAAGAGGTAGAGAATAGTTAACACACAAGACACTGGTGTATCCTTACTAACTCCAAGGCTTTCTTGCTTAACAATTTCTTAGAGGTATTAAATTCATATTGAGGTGGTTTTTTTGTTTGTTTGTTTGATTGATTGATTGTTTGTTTTTTGGTTTGGTTTCCTTTTTTTTTTTTTTTTTTTTTTTTTTTTGGATTAATGTTTCTCTTTTATTTTTCTCCCGTATTTCTTTTACTACATTTTAGTTTACAGAGAATTACCAGATGACCTCATTTCCTGCTACCTGTGTTCTTAGGGAAGTCCCATTCTCCAGCTCCAGCAACTTGCCAAACTTTCCTCGTCTGCATCTCAGAAATATATTAGGGAAAGTAGTTAGGTGAAAATATTAGTAATTGCATTTGCAAGTACTAAATGTGTTGGTTAATAAAATATCTGATATTTAGTTGAAATCCATTATTGAAATGATACAGAATCCACATTAGGCCTCCAGTAAACTGAAGACATTGGTAAACTGGAGTTCTTTCTGCATTGGGCAGTTTCAACAGTCACTGATATCTGATATTTATTTGCCCTGACAAACACATGTGGGGGATTCAGCCTTGTCCAACCTGGAGAGGAGTTAGGTTTTGGGCAGACCTAACAGCAACTCCAGTATCTGCAAAGTTGTCAAGAAGATGGAGACAAAGTCTTTTGAAAGGGGCATTCTGAGAAGATGAGAGAAAATCAAACAGATCAAAAAGAAAAAGCATCCAAGTGGGTATAGAAAGAAATTTTAACCATGAAGCCACTAAATCATTGGAGGTTTTCCAGTCTCTTGGACACTTTTGAGATTTGATGGGCTGGAACTCTGAGCAACAATGGCTGATTCTGCACTGGTAATGAGGTTGATCTGCAAATATCCAGAGAAGCTTTCCAACCTGAATTGTCTTACAGTTCCATGAATGACGATAGATATAAATCACAGATCTACCCTTATCTTGATGTACACAAAATTTGCTTCACTTTAAATATATTTTTTTTGGTGCACAGTGAAGCTTTCACATGGGTGAATAGAAAAGTATTTAAGAGCCCTATCATGTCATTTTATTAGTTACTCTTATATTGTCTAAAGAGAGAGAACTGCAACTAAGATTTAGCTATTTCACAATCATAACGGCCATCTAGATAGCTAAGCCTTGCTACATTTTCAAGCAGAAGTGCAGCTTTTAGTTAACATCTTGATATTGAATTTATGTTTCATAACCTCATATATTTAAACTGCTTATGTATAATGCAGATAAAGCTAAGATATTGGGAAAGAACAGGAAGAGAAAGAAATGGAGTATTCTGTAGGATACAGGAATCATGCCATTTATGGCCATTTTTACTGTGTCTGTATATACCCTGTGTTTAAGAAGAGCTTACCCAACAGACTGGTCAATCTGGATAGGAAAGCTTTAAACTAAGATTGATAGGGAAAGAGAGATAGCAACTCACAAACAAGTGAAAAAGTAATGAAACAGGTTGATAAGCAAATGGAGCAAGGTTATGTAGGCAAGACAACATAATTAACAAAACAGAAGGAAGGAGGCATTCCACTCCATGAGTGCCCAAAAAGAGGTGTTAAGACATGAGTGTAAGAGAAAACTCTCACTGCTTTAATGGGCATGAATTAATGTTACTCCAAAATGCCTGTATATTGATGTACTAAGCACTAACAACATGTGCACACAGGGGAGTAGAGGTTTGTGTGCAGATACAGAGCAGTTGCAGATGGGATCATGGAAATGTGGTGGAAAAGCTCATGTAACTGAAATGCTGAGATGGAAGGATGTAAATATAGATCTGGATAAGGAAAGAGGAGAGGTGCTCTGCTGGACATAATACTTACAAACAAGGAATAACCTGGAGGAATGTGAAGTTATGGTGACAGTCTTGGCTGCAGTGACCATTAGATGGTGGAGTTCAGGATCTTCAGAGAATAGATACTATTTGAAATAGTCAGGAAATAAAGCTTAGGTGGTTGGAAGACTGTGTGGATGAACAAGTGTCTTCTGACAAAAATAAGCATGAAAAAAACATGCACAAGGAAACAGGAAAAAGTGAGCTGAGAAAAATTAAAAAACAAAACAAAACAAAACAACTGCATGCGTATTCAAATAGAAAAGGAAGTCAGAAAAGCAAAAGCCCATCTCGAGTTGAATCTGTCTAGAATATAAAGGGCAAGTAAGAGAAAGAGTAGGGAAAATGTGTAACATTGAATGAAGCACACAGGCTGTTGAAATAGACCCAGAAAAAGACAGGGTATTCAATGCATTCTGTCTTTGCTCTTTACTCGTAAGATTTTCCTTCAGGAATACCAGGCTCTGAGATCAACAGAAAAGTGATGAAGTATAAGCCAAGAGTACAGTGAGGCAAACCGAAAATCAGTTTCAGTGCTAGGCTCACAGAGTGGTATAATTAACAGCATGATGTCCACTGGCAAACCCCATGGTATTTTTCATGTAAAAGTGAGATGCCAAGTTCTCCACCTGGGGTGAAACAACTCAATGCAGCATGTGCATTGTTCTTCAGCCTGTTTGAAAGAAGACCTTTGGAGAGGGACTGGGAGGTGCTGATGGACAAGTTGACCATGAAATACTGACGTGCCTTTGTGGCAAAAAAGAACATCTACAGTCGCTGATTGAAGACAAGTAATAATTAAATTCAATAACTAATGAAAACTTCAGAATTAAAGATTGATCAATGTTGTTAATAAATAAAGTCCTTTGATGTAATTACTGCTGAATTTATTTGGGGTATGAAGGAAACGAAGGATAACTTTCTCAATCTGTGGATACATAGGAAGTATTGGCATTCCTCAGATAGATACATTTCTATTAAAGAGTAAATAAAAAATGCCAGATTTTAAACTTCATAGAGAATGAAAAGACAATGACAGAATCTGTATCATGGTCCAGACTTTATATTTCACTATTTTCACTGTAATAGAAGAAAATGATAACCTTCTGACTGGCTAATTGACTAACTGAATTTCTCAGTGCCTCTGAATCTGGATTTCATATTCTAGACTCTGGCCTCACTTTCTCTCCAGTTTCTTCATTATTACGATGAGAAAACAAACAAACAAACAAACAAAAACAAACAAAAAACAAACAAACAAAAAAAAACCACGTTGCATGAAAAACTCATTAAAGAATAAACAAGCGATGTTTCCAGATAATAATGTTTCTTATGCACAGTTATCTGAGAAAAAAAAAAAAAAATTAAAAATAAAAATAAAAAAAAAATTAAATGGGTCTTACTGCAGAGAGGTAGTTAAACAACGTGAAGATGTGATAAACAAACAAGAAACAAACAAACAAACAAACAAAAAAACAGTAACTTCTACAGATTTTCATTCTTTCTCCAAGCTGAAGGCTGAAGGAACAAAACAATTTCTGAGAAGATTCAAAAAGATTAATATAGCTGAATTTCAGTCACTAGGCTGACTAGGAAGCTATTTATAAATAGTGAATGCAGACCCTCTAGTTACCTACCTAATCTGTAACTCATATCCTTAGAATTTAGAATTTTAAATCTTCCTCTCTGTTCTTTCCTACCTCTACACAAATGGCCTGGTTCTTAGAGTCAGGGTACTTTTACTCCCCAGCTACTGCTGAAGCCCTAACCACCACATCTCACAGGAGCTGGCAAGCAGCTGAGAGTAAGCTGCGAGCATCACTCAGAGATAACCTGGTCTGGCAGCATGCAGATGCATTTCTGATTCTTCTGAAAACCTACAGGAAAAAGTGTTGATTAACTGTTTCATATGAGTAATGTATATCTAGAAACTCCATTTTTTGTCTGCATTAATACACAAATTACCAAGGTGATAATATGAAGTCATGCTTCTTGTACTAAGTTCCAATTATGTGTTTATTTATTTATTTATTTATTTGTTTATTTCTCCTCTTAAATTAAGATCTGACTGATAGTTGAGTTATGGTATAATATATCACACCTTGGAAATTTAACAACATTCAGACTCCAGTGTTGTAGTGACTCTTGGACAAGGTGTGAATTATAGTTTCATTATTCACACCTTGTCATATCTCATTGATTAAGCATTATACCGAGGTCAAACAAAAAGATGGATTGCTTTTAAGTTTTGTTTTTCTTTTATTTTCTGTCAATTTAAAACTCACTTTGAGTGTTTCATATTAATAGCTTGTCATCAAAAGAACAAATTATTTAACAACAAGCAACTCCTAATATACTTTTTAAAGTTCACAACATTTGGCATAAGGAGCCTAGGAAGCCTGGATTCATCCTGCATGACTGAGGTCAGTTCACAGAGGTTTCAGCTAGCAAAGACATATTTTTGTAATAAATAAATAAATAAATAGATAGATAGATAGATAGATAGATAGATAAAATTAAAAAAAAAAAAATATATGTAGGCAATTCAAAGTTGTCTTTTCTAGTATCTATAATGAATGTTAAAATTAAAATAACAATGCCATAATATTCCACTGACTAAGAAATCATCACAGTTTCTAATTCTCTGTTCTGAAAGAAACATAAGGTACTTGGAAAAAATACTGTAAGATGTCTTTATGTTAATATTTATATTCTTTTAGAAAAATACCTATTTAAATCATTTTTCTTCAAATACTGATATAATAGTATATTTTTATTTTTCATCAGCCCCTATATTTTTTCCAGCATTGCTGTTCTGAATGCAAAACTTATGCATTTGTTTTCTGCAGTCATTGCAATCTAATGTGATATATTTGTGCTTTTCCTTAAAAAAAAAAAACAAAAAAAAAAAAAAAAAAAAAAACACCTACTCATTTGATTATTTGATTAGAAAGTTGAAAGTTGGGACTATCAACTATTCTGCTGAACTTGTTTTAATGTACAGATGAAATACTTGAAAATTTCCTGTAAGAATAAACATAAATATTTAAAACATATATATTCTTAAAACTATTATTGTGAAGTTTAAGGTCAAAAGATGGAATGTGTTTCTGACCGTGACAAGAAATTAGTATTTCACTTCAAGGAAAAAAATTCTGCTTCTTATTTTTAACAAAATAAGTTTATACAAATATTACACAATGCTTTGATATGTTCACTTCAATATAATTTGATATGGATTGTAAATATTTAAAAATCCTTAATTTCTCTTAGTTCTACTGAGAGAGAACTACTTAGTTCTCTTAGTGATCAAATACTGCATTCTGGAGGAAGGAGTATTTTATTTATCTTTTTTTTTTTTTTTTTTTTTTTTTTTTTTTTTTTTTTTTAAAGAGTTCTATACTATTTTACAAGTAAAGACAACTCTGTTTTCTTAAGGTGATACAAGTTTAGAAATCTGGCAACAAATATCACCATAAGCATATTTGACACTTTTTGCCCTGGACACCTGGACAGAACAGGTTGTTCACCACAAGGTTTATCCTGTGTTCAGAAACAAATGCTGCTCATTGGATCACTGTAATTTTCCCCATTGTGTAGGATTCCCCTGCCTCCACGTGTACATGCATAATTTTCCTAAAGTCCAGGATCTGAACTCTGCTTCTGTCCTTTCTTCAACTCCTCTTGTCCTTGAACTCTGTTATAATTTAGGAGCCACTAGAGCCAAGATTGACACTTGCTGCCATATCCCCAACAAGTTCTTCCTTGATTATAATCAGCACAAGCCAGTACTGATAGGAAATTATGAAAAAACATATTACTTATAAGTTGTAAAATACTGATGTTGTAATTATGGAATTACAATATTCCTTCTATGTCAGTAGAAACAATTTTATATTCTTGAGGCTTATCTTGTTCATACAGTGTTCAAGATTACTGTCCTGTTTGCTGTGAGCACGTAAAAATGGAGAACTATACCCCATGAACAATGTTATCAGTGTTGCAGAGAGAAGCAACATTCCTTTTTTCTTCTTGCTCACTCACTTCATATTTATGAAGGTTGCATTAGGTCCTTTCACCTCAACACTGCGCTAAGGGCTCATGTTTAGGCGATGACCACTAACCCCCTTGGTGAATCACTTTCCAAGACAAAATGTGATTATGGATTGATAACAGTCATTCACCCTTCCTGGTGTCTAATTTCATATTTACTGAAATATTGAAATGTCTCTTTGACTGACGCTGAAGCTAAAATTTTGGGTATTTTTAAGTGCCTTTTATTTTCCTCTGATTTTATCTGGCTGTAATTTGTAACTCCCTAATTTACACTCACACCATCATCTGGCATAAAACAGTCTTACTTGCAATTGCTTCAATGAAACACAAATAGGGCATCTATATGATAAGTATTATTGGCTAATTTACACATTATAAGTCAATATTATCTTGCATTAAAAATGATCATAGCTACTTGGAAAAATGCCATTTAGAAGTGCTAATTACCTCAAAATTAAAACACTGGATGAAGGAAAGAAAAATGAGAGATGACACTGGCTTGAAGTGATTGTTCCTCAGAGGTTTCCACTTGTAGTTGAGTGAATCCCTTCCTCCCTTTCCACCTTTCCCTCCATAAGTACATACATGTGTACTTACTAATCTTTTATCATTCTTAGAATAGATACTTGTGATTCTCTCATTCTTAGTCAGAAGGCATATCAAATGCATTTCCTGCAGTATGGAGGACAAATTCAGGTATGTAACATTCATCACAATGATTGAATACAATATTCTTTAAAACTCTTCAAAAATATCATATAAGATGGCATTCAATCTAGTGCACAAGAGGGTTCCATTTAACCTGCACTATTTTTTTTTTTCTTTTCTGAAGACACAAAGATACTGTTTATGAGGCAGTTATGGATGAAATCAACTTCTTTTCCTCTGTAAAACAAAATCAGAACAGTGTTGTTGCACCACCAAAAAAAAATAAAATAAAATAAAAGGAAAGAAACAGGAGGAAGAGGAGAAAGCCTGTAGCATTTCCATAGCATTGCTGTACTTCTGAAAGAGTGAATGACTTGAGAGACTTGAAAGGAAGAGGAAATGCTGAGAAAGAAGCATGTCTTGGTACTGTTTATTACATGTGTGTGTGTGGAGTTTGTTGACAGAGCCTGAAGCCAATACCATATGGAGAATGAAGGCAAGATTACTTCTGTCATCACCTGCTGTTCCATCCAGATATGTGTGTTTGGAGGTACAGAGAGAAAGAGCAAAGAAATAATTTGTTCTGCATACATCTCGGCCATTAGTGTCCTATTTTGTTGTTGGTGTTGTACATCAGCCTAGATTTGATCCTTTATAGTATTTATAATGTTATAGGACATAGGAACATGTCTGAATTTCTGAAGACCCCCCACTGTCTGATGAATGATATAACCTTCATTCCCCTCTCTCAGAGAATGTGCTGTTGTTGGCCTAAATCCTTGCATTTTTCTGTGCCTGATTACGTCTTCACAGATAATTTAGAGGAAGCCACAGGTAACAACACTACAGCAGCAGTTCTGCTTGCTGATAAGCTGTTCTCTGGGCCCACTGACCCTTCTGCAAACAGACAGACATTCACTGAATTAATTATGTAAATGATGTAACCAGACATCACCCTAAGTATGTCAATCCCTTTGCAAAATTCAGTCAAATGTATATACATTAGATGCAGAAATAATCACCATACAACCCCAAATCAAACATATTCCAAAGTATATATTTCTAAAGTTTTCCATATAGTTTCCTCAAATTAGTTCAATTTGTTTCTTATCATGTAAGAAATTTCTTCAAATGCAATTATTCTCTGCTATGGAAGGCATTCAGCAATTGTTTCATCTTAAAGATCTATATAAATTACAGGAAATGGAAAAGTTTTCCTCCATTATTTCAAATAGGAAAGCCTTTGCTCACTGACCTGAAAGTACTATAGAAAAATCTATTTTAAATTGAATGTTGATTCAAATAAGAATGGACTGCAGTATAACACATGAAAAAGAAACACTCATCATCCAATTATTAATTCTTTGCTAAAGTCTATACATCTTGCTTTCTGCAGTTATTCAGTGAACACAAAAGGCAGCTGACTGTCTCATTAACCATGGAATTAGGGTAAAATTGTAGTAACAGTTATAATGATCCTCCTGATATTTCTCTTAAAGGACAGGACTGCTTTCTCATTATACATATGTATAATGCTAGGTAGGGATAAGGAGACCAAATACATTAACAGGTATCCTATTAGACCCGCAAGTAATGATAAAGAATGAGGGAGCAGACATACGCTGTAAGAATATAAAAAAGCCTACTTCCTACTATAAGACTCTTCAGGGCATATAGCATTAATATGCTGTAGGAACCACTTTTCTGCTTTTTGAAGTAGGAACAAAATGTGTTTTTACACCTCTTGCTGACTACAGTACATGCATAAGTGCTGTACAGAGCATACAAAACATCCTGCACTGATATACTTGACTGATGAAGAACACATTCCTGAGAAAAGTTCCCCTTCTTTCATCATAGCATCAATGAAATAGGACACAAGAAAGTGTTACACAATGCTTGATTCATTTTGAAGTAATCATTTACAAGTGTGCATGCTATTTTCATCACATGTAAAAAATATTGCTAAATAAAACTGTGCCTAGGGAAATTCAATTGAAGTTAACAGTAAAGTGTAAGACACTCCACAAGCATTTTGAATGAAATGATAACCCAACTAACAGAGCAACAGAGCTTGCTGTTCTGGCATTCAAGATAGCATGTCTTGAACTAGTCCAACACAAGAGACTCAAATGAAGTATCCAGTCTAAATGCAGAGTCCTCTCTATGATCACCTAAAAGTATGTTGCAGTGAGGAGAGTGTTAGTATCTTTCACAGGTGAAAAATGATAAGGCATGGGCAAATAGTCTCAGTTTGGACCACAAGAGGTTAAATTGGGTAAAAGAAAGAACTTCTCCACAGACAGAGTCCAAACATTGGAATGGGCTGCCTAGAGGACTGGTGGATTCCCACTCCCCAGAAGTACTTAAAAGACGTGTTTTAGAGATGGAACTTGGTGGTTCAAATTGACAGTTGAACTTGGTGATCTTGAGGGTATTTTTTGACCCAGATGATTATATATTTCATATTATTATAAGGGGGGAAAGCAATCAAAGATACACAGCCATCCTGGTCTTAAGCACCACCAGGCATCCACAACTTCTCTAGGTTGCCTGTGTGCCAGTTCCTCAACACACTCTCAGTGAAGAATTTCCCATGACATGTAATCTAAATCTCCTCTTTTAGTTTAAAACTGTTTTCTCTTATCCTATCACTACTGTCATGGTTTTGTGCTGTTGCTGTCAATATTCTACATCATGACATCATGTGCAGTATGAATCATTAACTGAGGGTACAAATAGTGGTAAACTGTTTTGGTGGTATAAGAAAGTGTAGTTGTTAATGGCATACAGAAGTGTAACAGAGGGTATGTGGAAATGTAACAGAGGGTATGCGGAAGTGTAACAGAGGGTATGCGGAAGTGTAACAGAGGGTATGCGGAAGTGTGGAAGGTTCATTCTCCAGTTCTGTGGAATGGCAGCATCCCTAGTACTCAGCTCTTGGAGGAGAACTACATATCCCAGGGGACGACGCGGCCAGAGACGAATCACCAGAGGAGGAGAACACATATATAATCTCACTCCCAGGCTGGAATGTCCTTCTTTTCACTCTATCTATCGCTTTGGAGCGCTCCATCCCTGCCGTCTCCCTCTATCAGCAACGTTCCAGCCTGTCGCCTAGAGATCACAGTAGGCCTCCCGGTTCTCGGGGACTCTTTCTCTCTCTCTCTCTCTCTCTCTGTCTTGTTTGATTTAGTAGTTGCAATTATATTGTATCATATTGTGTCACCTTGTATTCCAATATTATTCGTATTTAGTAAAATAAGTTTTCTCCTTAGATTGCTGCCACTGTTTTTGTTCATTCCCTTCCTTCCAGGGGCAGCAGCCTCTATCACAGGTAAATCTAGATAACCCGATTACCTGAGTAAAAAGTTGTTTTTTCTCCTGTTTAAATTCTGCCTTTAAATACTAGAAGATCACAAAGAGGTTTCCTCAGTGTCTTCTTCAGACTGAAAGAGCTCAGCTACTTCAGCCTGACTTTGTGTGAGAGGTGCTGCAGCCCTCTGATTATATTCATGGCCCTTCTATAGTCCAAATCCAAAAGTTTCTCATCTTTCTCATGCTGGGAGCCCCAGGCCTGGACACAGTACTCCAGATGGAACCTTGCAGGGGCAGAGTAGAGTGGGACAATCTTCTCCCTCTTCCTGCTAGCCACCCCTCCTTTGATGCAGCCCAGAATACAGCTAGCACTGCTGTCTCATTTATCAGAAGAGGTACACTCTCTCTAGCCTGTAGAATCCCTTCTTGTTGTTTGTTTCTGACTAGTAAATGTGTGTGACCACTTCTTTCACACAGGTCTTGTTAAAAATAAATAAATAAATAAATAAAATAAAAAATGAGTGCAGATATAGAAAAATGGGCTAGTTACTTTGTCCTGACACCCCCTATCAAGAACACAGTGGAATGCCACGTTGGTTTTTACTTTGGAAAATGTTGTAAATGAGTCCTTTAGCTAAAAGATTTGAAGATTGTTCTATCAATGTGAAAAGTGTAAGTGTGAAGGTGAAAATTCTTTTTCTAAAAACCTCAAAAGCAAAAGGAAGTTGTGATCTGATTTTTATAAATTTTCTGTAACTCACAGAGCTAGATTTGCACAAGAATATTCATGGCCTTGGGAATTCCACAGAACTTTGGTTGCTGATTTCAGCAAAGGCTGTTTTGCTCCTTATTTCTCTCTGTGACTGAATGTTAAGAAATTTCTGGTGCACAATGCAGTAAAAGTTTTCAGCTTTAGTTCTTGCCAACTCTAAAATTGTTCTGTTTTGTTGTTTCTGAAAATGAATATACAGAATGTTTTCATTTGTCTGCTTGACAAATATGCCTGAATGCTCAATAACTTATCTTTGAAATTAGCCTGTCAGAGAAATCATGACACAAATATAATGATGAAACATTACTTGGCTCTAAAGATGAATTTCTGTAACCATCATAACTGGCCTCTGGGGTGTTACTGATTGATGAAGCAACACTTTAATAGAAATTGGACTAATTCATGTGCGTCTCTACAAATAAAAATCTACATATTTTACTGTGTGCAGATTCATTTGACTAACCAAGAACAAATTCACTAAGGTTTTAGATTTTGATTTGTGTTTGATCCAGAGACATAAGATAAAAAACATATGTATTAAACTGAAATGGAATGAAAATACATATGTATATACGTCCTTTTTCTGCACTGTACATGCTTTCTTTCCAATGCCCTCCAGTAAAATGAGAACTAGTATTTTTTTCAAAATATGTGGCAATTAATTATTAAACAAAGCTGAAAGTTTCTATACTCCAACAAACTTTGCCTAGTGAAGAAGCAGTACTGACAGTCCATGAAATGAAGAGTTTCTTAATCACCACATTCTTGCAAATTGACAAACTGCATCCAGGGAACTGTGTGTGGAGCTGAGTATCAGCTTCAGTGCATTCGAAACAATGTTGGCAACACTGAAATATTTCAAAGTGGATACCATGAATGCTCACACAGGAACTGGAAGAGCACTGCACACAAGCTTGTCAGGAACTACTGAATCAATGTGAGAACCCTTCTTTGTTTTCTGGCTCAAAGCTTGCTTCCTGAGGTATTACTTGTGATAAGACTCTCACTGATTTATGGAGGAGGCAAGTGATGGATGCTACCATGTGACAATCAGAATCACTTTGTGGGCATTTGAAAGCACCTTCCTTCAGAGCTGTTTGCCTCCAGAAGAGGGTGCAGAGGAATGTTTATGGGTAGAAGATCTGGCCTATTTCTAAATAGCTCCAGCTTGGTATGGGAAAATTGGGGAATGATACCATTGTGTCCTGTGAAAAACAGGATGCAGATGGGCATCCCTGCTCCCTCTTATCTGCTGGCAAGGCCTGGAAGATGGGAATGAAGGAGTTTCTGCTGAGATCCCAGAGCCAGAATTTTCCACTCCAAGGAGAGCTGATTCAGCTACTTTGGATTTGAGCTGTTACTCCGAAGAGAGCTGACTCGACCACTTTGGACATGTAAATAAGTTGGTACTAGCATTGAAAGTGATTGCTGTGGTCACTGTCATCATCAGTGGAACAACAGTGACTGACAACCCACCGCTAATGAAGATCAATGACTGAACTACAAACCTCATTGAATCCATGGTGGTGACTATCTCCCTCTTGCTTCCTACAAAGAGTCCTTGCTTCTATTTCCTATCTTTACTATCATCGGCCTTCCCTTCCCCATCATCCTACATCATAATAGTGTCTGTCCTCTCCATCCCCATCTCCCTGATTAAGATTTGTAATAAACTGGTCAGACCAACATTTGAACTGTTGTTTCTTAATCTCATACCGGATATACATATATCAAAGAACCTTGCTTCCCTCCTATAAATTGGAGCAAGACAATAAATAAAAGGCTGAAGGTGACAATTTCCTGGATTGCACTATTACCTGTGACCAGACATGGTATCACTACTATGAGCTGAAATAAAACCAGTAGTCCATGTGGCAGCAATAAGTGATTTCTCTCTCAAAGTAAACTTTAAGGCACAGCCTTCTCTCGGTAAAGTGACTTGCATTGACTCTTAGACAGGAAAAGGGTGATCCTTCTGGATTCCCTGGAACCTGGACCAGTCATCCACTCAAACCTCTACATTATGACACTAACTATGAAGGCTCCAACTTCCAGATGAGGACAAAGAAAATGACTTTTCTCTTACACCTCAATAATACCAGGCTCAGTATCAGTCTGAAGAACATGGAGCACATTGTCAGTCTTGACTGGACTGTTCTACCACACCAAGAATACAGTCCAGCTTTGGCATCTTCTGACATCCAACTCTTCAGGCCCTTGAAAGATGGACTGCCTGTCTTAGCAACAATCTCCTAGCAACTACACCATCACAGCAACTGTGAAACAGTGGATGACTTCTACTGCTGCAGATTTGTAATAGGATGGCATGCAAGTTCTTATTGATCACTGGCAAAAACAAAACAAAACAAAGCAAAACAAAACAAAAATATAGCTAATGGTGGTGACTACAACTATGTTGAAAAACAGCTGGCAATTTCTTATTCTAAATAATGTTGTGCTCTTTGTATGTTTTGTAGTTTCAGGAAAACGAATAGGAAGCATTACTTTCAGAGTGACCTTTGCAGCAGATTCTGGAGATTCCTTGTATGTTAAAACCACATTCCAGTACCTAAGTGGTACTTTCTCCTGTAAGAAAGCTGGAGAGGGACTTTTTGCAAGGGCACGTAACAGTTTGCCCAGAGTATATGTAATATAAGGTAAGAGTATATGTAATAATAATATAATATGTAATATTCATTACATATCACCTTTCTGTCAGTTGGACTAAATTCATGACTGACTCAAAACACAAACAATGCAGCTATTCTATGGGAATAATACAAAATGCATGTTTTGATACTGTTGTTACAATGTGTTTGAGGAATACAAGTCCTTGTTCCTTTTGTGAACCAATTGTAATGTTATCATAATTTCCTTAGGATTATTTAAACATGTACACAAGTTAGGCTTATTTGCTTAATAAGCAAGAAAACAAATAAAATAAATGAGATTCAAGACTGTTGGAAGTTTCTTTTGGGTACATTTATTCATATATGGAATTCAAAAAAAGTCATTCCTACAGGTAGGATAATCACATACAGAAAAAATTAACATATTTAGGTATTTGTGAAATCACTTATCAAAGATAAGGAGGAAACTGGTTGCAACTCTGCTTTTCAAAAGTCATGCATCTTCTCCAAGTGGTAGGTTTTATTCAGAAGGAAGATATCATATTTTTTTGATATTGCAGAGAAAATGAAAAGACCTTTTAACAGGATTTATTGAATGGAGTTCAATAAGGGTCATCCAATCAGTGCCTGAAAGATCTCTTCATCTACATGAATTTATCTAAGAGTTCATCTCAGTTGCTCCTATATATTATTTAGTGAGTACACTGTGTACAGGATTACCTAACTATTTTCTATTTTACTAATACTTTTGAAAGAAGCTATTATTTTCTGAAAGGAAGAAGCATATATTAATTCTCCTATAATTGCCTTCACTAGTTCTCTGGACTCACAAATGACCTTTATTTTATTTATTTTTTTTTTTTTTTTCCCTCTAATCAAAAGAATTTGAAATGCTGTAAGACTTTGAATTTAAGCTCTCTTCAGTTCAAGATGCTTATTCCTCTCACAGCTTCACAGCTTCATCCACAAATGTATTTTAAGGAAATATCTGTTGATGGGATTAAATGGGATTGTTTATTTGTTTGATTTTCATTTTGGACATGAAGTGGCAGAATGAACATCTTTCTTTTCTAAACATGACCATTTCACAGAATTTAGAAATCAAATAATTAAGGGCAAAGTTTGTCCTTCTTAATTTCAAGAAATAAGCCACTAGTCATGGAGTTTAAATATTCTCTGTAAAAATAGTTCATATGCAGCCATGTACAATAGCAGGGAAGCTGAGTATCAGTTCAATAACATGAACAGATATTTCAGAATCTATCTCTATTTTTTTTTTTCTATTATTTCCACTCTTTTTCCCCAGTTTTTTATCTTTTTGAGTATTTTGGTCACAGGTATACACGGTATATTTATACATTTTTTCACACAAGTTTCCTAGAAGTTTCTTTAACGAGTTTTTAAGACTTACTTGTGTGTACCTGTCCTCTGCATTCTCCTTATTCTCCTACTTATGAGCTGCCTTTATCTATGTGCTATATGCGATGGGTAGATGTTGTCTTTGCTGATGGGTGAGTGCTTCTCACACAGCTGAAGATTATTTCTGCAGCTCTAAGATTTGTATTTCACCTGCTCCAATCTGTCCAACACTCTGAAATTTGAAACAGAAACTGAAATCCATATAATAGAAGATGTCAGTGTTAAAAACAATGATGCTACACATCTCCATATTCCAACCTGCTCAAAGAACAGAAATTATATGTGTCTACCTATATTTTTATAGGGTTCAAAGTTTTAAGGTACTCATGTATAAATAGAGTCTATAGTGGTATCTGAGTACCGCCTCATATGAACTCTTAAACACTACCTAGGCACACACCAGGATGTTAAAAAACTGGGATTAAAGATGTATTAAAATGTATAGCTATATTAAAATTTGAAACTTTTTCACAAAACAAATCAAATCCATAAAACAAATCAAAACATATGCAGCATGCAGATGTTTATACTTTAAAGCATAAGCCAAACTCTAAAACGTCTGAAGTAAGGAATAAATTTTTCCTCTAGCCAGTTCTTCTCAAAAGAACTGGCCATTACTTATTTTTCAGAAAAGGAAGTTGCACCAATTAAACCATCGGTTTAAGCCAAAACAGTGCTCCTGTAAATTCTCCAGCCCTAATACATTTTGCTTTGCATCAGAGAAATGACTCTCAAACAAGCAGAATAAAAAATAAAGTATGGTAGAAATAGACCCTGGCATTTGCCTGCACAGCAGATTTCAGTGACCTATATTTGTCTCCAGCAACAAATTCTCAGTTGCCTCTGTAATGATCAAATTAATGATTTGGAGGTATAGATAACTGCAAATAATATACAATGATGTTTCCCTTGTATTTCAACATTGAAATGGTTGAGAATTTGTGGCATATAGCCACCAAAATATATCACAATAATTTTCTGAATTTAATGACTTGTGGTTATATAATCCCTCAAATATGCCAGTACTAATCTTCTTAAAATTGATTGATTTCAACCCATGGCTTTCTAGAGAGTCTCTTCTGTACAAACTAGCACTTCAAAATGTTCTTCAATTTGATCTTTATGGTATACTTTTCATTTTCATTTCCAATTGCCATTTCCTTTTAAATGGTAGACCTTTATTTAGTATTTTATAGGATTGTTTCTTGGGTACAGGTGACACTGCAAAATGTCACTGCAAAAGCATTACATTTAGTGCACTTCCTGGTTAAGCGAAGATATGCAGCCAAAACAGGGAGAGAGTTTAATGAAATGAAAGCAGCTATACAGCTAGACTAATATATTTTACTCTTCATTTCATTTCAGTGCATCTCCTGCACTGCTCTTACACTCCCAAAAAAGTCTCCTAAAAAACACTGGGGACATGTTTGATTGCTATCAACAATACCTTCCACAGTAGTATCATAATGCAATAGTTTGAATGTCATGCTTCAAACCTATGAAGCGGTTGGGAAAATATAAGTAATTATATAAGTTTGGGCCAAACCCCCTCATTCAGTTGCTCACCCGTTGCATTATGGTTTTGTCTTCATGTATGCTGGACATTTAGTCCAGGAATATACTGTGAGAAACAGTACTGAAAGCTTCTCTGAAATCCAAAAAGACAACATCAACTGGCTTCTCTTGTTTGACTACATGGGTGACCCTGTCATAAAAAAGAATTCAGTTAGTTAAACAGGACATTACCCTCGTGAACATGTTGGCTCTAATCACGTTGCCCTTTGTGTGTTTTTCAGGAACTCCCAGCATAATTTTCTGTGTAATTTTAACAGGCACTGAAGTGAGACTGACCGGCCTGCAATTACCAGGGTCTTCTTTTTTGCCCTTCCAGAAAACTGGAACAATGTTTGCCAGCTTCCAGACAATTGGGACCTTTCCAGATTTCCAAGACCACTGAAAAATAGTTGAGAGAAGTCTCTCAGTGACATCAGCTAGTTCTCTGAGTATCCAGGAATGGACCTCATAGTGGCCCATGGGCTTATATGCACCCAGGTAGAGCAGCAAACCCAGCACATGTTCAGACTTGGCTGGAAGTTTACTGTTAACACAGTCACTGTCCTCCAACCCAGAGCACCTGGCAACCCATTGTTCGTAATCAGCATTCAAGACAGAGGCAAAGAAGGCATGTCTCTGCTTTGTCTGTGTCTCTGTTTTTAAGGTGACAATTCTCATCAAGTAACATCTCTGGTCTTCCTTTTGCTGTCAACATATTTTAAAAAGAAAACTTTCTTATTGAACCCCACAATATTGGCCATCTCCAACTCTGAGCTTTGGCTGCACAGATGTTTTTCCTACAAAGGGACACAGTATCCCGATAGTTCTCTCATGTTGCCTGACTTTGCTTCCACTAGACATACTTTTTCCACCTAAGGTCTAGAAGAAGATCCTTCTTCAGAAAATCTAGCCTTCCACCCCATCTGCCTGACTTCTGTTGGTTTGGATTTGCCTGCTCCTGTACACTTAGGAGTGGTATTTAGAAAGTGACCAGTGCCTTCAAATTAACATTTCACTTCACCTTTGTATTTGACTTCATTACAAAAGTTTACTGTGCATATGTGCACTGTGTATATCTTAAATCTACAGAAAACTGAAGCAGTTATGCCTATTCATTTTGACAGTATTTCGTGCATGTACCGTATTATGCCTATGTTATAATGACCTGCAATGATTTCCTATTGATTTTTAAGGTGATTCTAAAAAGCTGAGGCCTTACTACCCAAGGAGAAATTGCCAATTCCTTTTTGAAATCACAAGTTTTGATATCACAAACATTCAATTTCCTCTGCTCTGTGAAAACTCGGGTATTAAAACTTAAAAATACACTGCCACATACTCCTCTTGTATAAGGCTGGGGAATAGAATAAAATAGAACTGCATAAGACAAAGGATGAGCTTTATTTAAATAGCCTGTACGTTATTCTGCTGTTGTGTCTGTTTAACTGAAATATAGTCATCATTCTGCAGTCAGAACATCCTACAGAAATTTAAAAATAGATATGAACAGCCTAATTCTTTGGAACAATATGATGAAGAGCTGAGGGAGGATGTTGGGATGTTTTCAAAGATATAATTCACAAATGCATATATGGATTTGCACTATGCTTGGACCATGAGTAGCAAGTCTTCACCCTTACGGTTTTCGGTGACAAATCAAAAGACAGAATGATTCCACCAAAAAAGAGAAAAAAATAAAATAAAAATAGGCCAATGATTCCCTCACTGCCTTATTTAGTAAAGAGATTACAGAAGTATCAAATAACCTTGGCTTCCTCTTTGTCTTTGACATACATTTGTAAGTAATAGGAAGATACTCTTCCAATTAAAAATTGATCCATTATCTTAATCATAGAATCACAGAATGGTTGGAAGGGACTCCCAGGATCACCAAGTTCCAAACCTTTACAGGCAGCATCAAAAACCTCCAAATCTGGTACTAGACCAGGTTGCCCAGGACCCCATCCAACCCAGTCTTGAACCCCTCCAGAGACTGGGCATCCACTGTTTCTCTGGGTAGTCTATTCCAGAACCTCACCACTTGCTTTGTAAAGAACTTCCTCCTGACATCCAATCTAAACATTCCCTCCCTGAGCTTAAAATCACTCCCCCTTGTCCTATCACTGTCTACCTTGAGTAAAAAATCATCTCCCCTCCTTTTTATAATCCCCTTTTAAATACAGGAAGGCTGGAATGCAATGCCCTCTCAGCCTTATCTTTCCCATCATGAACAAGCCCAGCTCCCTCAGCCTGTCTTAACAGGGGAGGTGGTGCTCCAGCCCTCTGATCATCTTTGTGGTCCTCTTCTGGACCCTTTCCAATAGCTCTACATCTTTCTTGTATTGGGGGCCCCAGACCTGGATGCAGTATTCCAGAGAGGGCCTTACATGGATACAGTAGAGAGGGATAATTACATCCCTGTCCCTTCTGGCGACTCTTCTTCTGATGAAGACCAAGATGTCATTTGTATCCAAGCTGCAAGAGATAGAACAATGTATGCAATCATGTGGTGAATTTTGCATAAGCATGACATAATCTAGGCATCTTCTATTTGAAAGGGTCTTGATCAGTATGCAGCTGATCTATACCATCAAAATGCTATTCATATTTCCTAGCACTGCGTAACTACACTTGTACAAATCCACATTTCATAGCCAGGATTAATAAAATACTGATAGTCTTCTCTCTAGTGTTCCTCAATATGAAAATTTCACATGACAGTGTACAACAGCAGATATTTCATATGGATGAAATAGCTAAGAACCTATTGGATACTGAGTGTAAACTTTAAACATTCACTTTTTTGAGTGCACAACAAAATAATTCAATTTTTGTTGCCTCAGTGGAGAACGTGCTCTTTAAAAACTAAAAGACAAATCTTACCACAGAGAAATGAAAAAAAGCCTACCACCATAAACTCAGGTATGATTATAATTTCTTAAACAAAACATGAGATACACTGAATATAAGATATGAAGATAGACACAAAAGATACATAGTGACAAAATATACTAACATAATCACATTTTATACAGTTTTTGTTTTTCTGGTTGAGGAAAAGAGATTTGTTCAAAATGCTTTCTACTATATAAGCAATTTTACATGTGTTATTTTAAAAATAAATAACATCAAGACTGACTTTGGAATAAAAATTATTTTCTGAGAAGTGAATTTTTCTCAATTTCATGAAAAGGCATTCTCTTTCATCTCTCAGGTATAAGTTGGAGTTCACCCATGTGCCTGTGGTCATGGAATCATGGCTTGGGTTGGAATGAACCCCAAGGATCATCAGGTTCCAAGTCTCCTGACACAGGCAGAGTTGCCAGCTTCTAGATCAAGTACTAGATCAGATTGCCAGGGTCCCATCCAACCTGGACTCTAACACATCCATGGACAGGGTATCCACAACTTCTCTGGGCAAACTGTCCCAGCATTTCACCACCATCTCAGCAAAAACTTCCCCAACATCTAATCTAAATCTCCCTTTGTTTAGTTTTAAATAATTTCTCTTGTTCTATTACAATCTACCCTTGTAAAACGTTGATTTCCCTCATGTTTATAAACTCCCTTTAAATACTGGAAGGCTGTAAAGATGTGTCCCCAAAGATTTTTCAAAGCTTTTTCAGGCTGAACAGGACCAGTTCCTTCAGCTTATCTTCACAGGAGAGGTGTTCCACCTCTTGGACCATCTTTGTGGCCTTCCTCTGGATCCTCTCCAACAGCTCCACATTTTTCCTGTGTTGGGGCCTCAGATTTTGATATAATACTCCTGATGGGTCCTCACAAGGGAAGAATAGAGGGGGATAATCACTACCCTGTCCCTGCTGGCCACCCCTCTTATGATGGAACCCAGGATACGACCAGCCTTCTGAGCTGCAAACACACACTGCTGTCTCACGTCAGTTTTTTCAATAACCTGGTCCCTGAAGTCCTTCTCAGCAGTTTACTCTCAGAGTTTTTCTCCCAGTCTGTATACATATCTGGGATTACTTTGCTCCAAGTGCAAAACCTTTCACTTTGCTTTGTCGAACTTCATTAAGTTCAAAAGTGCCCACCTTTCAAGTTTATTAAGGTCCTTCTGGATGGCATTCCTTCCTTCTGCTGTATCAATCACACCACTCAGCTTGGTGTCATCAGCAAACTTTTTGAGGGTGCACTCAATCCCATAATTTATGTCTCTGATAAAGTTATTAAAGAGTATCAGACCCAAGACAGACCCCTGGGGATCACTATTCATTACCAGCCAACAACCTGGACAGAGAACCACTTACATTGAGACATTCAGCAGAGGAGTTACACCCTCTTAGGCCTGTCTTTTCTGACCTACGTACCTGTAGAATTCCTCCTTGTTTTTAACATCCCTCGCCAAGCCAACCCTTGGATTTTTTAATCCCATTCCCTGCATGCCCAGACAGAACCCCTGTATTTTTTCCCAGGTGACATGCCCTTACTTCCACTGTCTGTACTTGACCTTCTTTTCTGTCAGTCTGACCAGCAGGTCCTTTCCAAACTATGCTGGTTTCCTGCCTCCCCTGCCTGTTTTCGTATTCCAAGGGATGGAGAGCACTTGTGCTCTCAGAAAGGCATCCTTAAAGAGTAGCCAGCTTTGTTCCACTCCTTGCTCTCTAAGGATTTCTTCTGATGAGATTTCATTCAACAGTCCCTTAAACAACCTGAAGTTCACCCTGTTGAAGTGCAGGGCCTTGACTCCACTCTTTGCCAGGTCCACATTCCTTGAGGTCACAAAGTCAAACAGGATATGGTCTCTGCAACTAAGAGAAAAAATACTTACAATCTGTTTCAAAAATTCTGGTTTCTCTCCAGCTCCAGTCACAAATCAGACTACATCATCTGATGCTAAAGTTCTCGGTATTTTCAACTGGTCTGAATTCATCTACAGGACAAGTGCATTCATCTATAAGAAAGTGGTAGTATTCAGTGGTCAGATACTCCCTTACATGAGAATCTTTCAGGTGGCAAAGTGGAGGTTTGTATGCAATAGAAGAGCATTGCCCTTCATTACACAGTTTTTTTATTTTTATTTATTTTTTTTTCCTGCATTTGTTTTGTTTTGTTTTGTTTGCAGAACCTTTTATCCTTTTATCCCTGGCAGACTGGGAGTGGTGAGAACAAGCAGGAGGCAGATCTGACCCTTCTCTGCTCTATAGGTGGAATGAAATGGCAGGAATAAGATGAAAGTAAACAAAAGGATCAATCCTGAAAGAAGCAAAGATTCTGATGAAAGTTCTTGACTGCCACTATCAACTCTTGTTAATGTCAGCTACAAGTGATAGTTCAGGGAGAGATCTGAGCCTTTACAAAACTCAAGCAAAACAATAGGAAATATTTCCTAGGAAGTAAACATCTTTGTAATAGGCAAATATCATGCAAGATGGAAAAGGACACGATATTTTGAGAACAATAATGTCATTACAAGAGACACTAATAAATATCATTATGTTGATAGGTGTGAAATGAAACTAATTCAGGACTCACAACAGTAGTTTCTTTATACATACAATGCAAGAGGTGTGTCCCACTGGAAGATCACTAATTATTAATAAACTCTAGCTGATTCTGTCTACAGCATCCAAAATCCAAGAGCACAAATTAATTTACACTAAAACAAAAAATATTATTTCTTGTGTGAAGCAGGCACAAAGTGAGAAAGTATGTGATTCACCTTTCTTCTTTCATTACATCTTCCCACAGCAGATTCTGATGAGTGCACTGCTTGCACTGAAAAAAGATTCATGTTCAGTGTTTCTGCAGGGCAGATAATGCAGATGAATTTTACACATGAGTTGTCACACAATATCTTTTCCATGACTGTCTCTGGTATGTATCTTTAAACTTTAGAACACATCACTTGTTGCATATTTTAGATGTGGAAAAATTCATTGCAATCTAGATTTTTAAAGGGAGGTGATAGAGGAAAGAATCCAGCTTTGGGCCTCGATCATGTCCTGATTCAATAATTTGTGTGACAATTCATTTGACAGTAATTCACTGTACTAAAGAAGAAAAGGTAAGTGTCATGGACTTTCTTCTCTGTGTCTCTCATCTTTATCACTCAAGGCAGCCTTACTTCTATAAACAGAATAGTTCTTGGATTAAGACCTCATTGAAGACCACAGTGAGCTTGGTTTGCTAGAATGGAAGAAAATGCACTTGTAAATACATCACTTTCTAAGGAGGTCTCAGGTCACTCCCCTTTCTGTTGAACTAGAGAGTGTCACAGAATAAGACAACTTTACCCAACTGGCTGGGTTTCATGACATGCTGCAACCCTTTGACTAGAAGGGACACACAGCAAGATGTTGGTCCTTGCTTGTGACTGAAACAAATTTCAGTCCTCTCAGTATTTGAAATGAGATATGTTAGCAAGCTAACATGATAGATTATTTTGAGTGTGGCAAATAGATGGTGGTGTAAAACTGTTGCCTTCACTTGAAAAATGAAATACAAGTTCTTTATCTAGAGAACATTTTAGTTTAAATCTCATGCCCATATTAGTTGTGACGACTCCCAGTCAAACCTCCCACTGGCTACAAATAAATTTGTGATTTCAGCAGACTGTGAATGCCTTCCTACAGACAGTATTCTGTATGGAATCCACTTGTAATTGCTGAATGTTTAGGGTATCTTGCGTTTCTAATTCTTTCCAGCTTGAGAAAGCTTAAAAAACAAGATATTCCATATTTAGAGATATCTAATGTGACTCATGTGGGAGCAACAACCAGGAACTGGTGTATAATGCTAATTTCAGTCACTTAGGATTATTTATTGTAGTAAGAATCCTAGCCAAATTATCCTACTATTTCCAGGTTGATTCATCTCAACTAATTTTGCTGCTTACTACTTATGCATTTCCTGTTCCTCTCAACTTACTATTGTCTAGTTGTATAAGTAGACTCTTGTATAATCAATGGAGATAAAATGGATTAACTTGGGGAAAAATATCCAAGAAATGTCATATCTTAATTTATAGAGGAAATGAGACTGCAGTAGAATGTCTAATTTCTCACCCCTCCTCCTCAAAAAAAAATAAAAAAAAATAAAAAAAAATAGAGGGAGAAAACATGAGGCTCAACGGTTAAGACAGGGAGATCACAGACCAGTTACAATAATGAGAAAAAGCAGATTCAGCATAGGCTGAATAAAGCAATGTATTACCTACTGATAATGGACTATAACAGTGGGAAACTGGAAACAAACTAAAAACATCTTCCTTCATTCCTTACCCCACCCCAACCTCCCCAAGTAGTGCAGTGGAATGGGGGTTTATAATGCTTTTCCTTTTCTGCTCCTTCATCTGCGCACTCTTCCCATTCTCCAGCATGGGGTCCCTCCCACTGGATTCTATCCTTCCCACACTGATCCTCCACAGATTTCCCACATACTTCAGTTCTTTAGTTGCTCTATTATGTGTCCACACCATGGAGTCCATCCTTCAGGAATGAAATTCTCTGGCATGGGTCTGCCATGGGCAGCAGCTACCCTAGACCTCCAGGTTCACCACAGGCTCCTCTTCACTGGTTACAGCTCCAGCATGGGCCCTGCTCCTGCAAGGGTTCTCCATGGGCTGTACCTCATTCTGGCCACATCCACTTCTCACCATGGTCTCCTCCACGGCTGCACATGGAGATCTGCTTCATGTGGTGATCACGGACTGTAGGGGACAGCCTGCTCTACCATGGTCCATTTCTAGTCTACAGAAAACTGCTCCTCACCTGGAATGCCTCCTGCAGTAACCTTAGTGTCTTCAGGGCTGCTTCTTTAACCTGTTCTCTCTCCTCTCTCCCATCTATTGTTGTACATCAGCTTTTCCATTTCTTAAATCTGCTCTCTCAGAGTCACAAACAGTATCACTCATAGCCTCAGCTCTGACCAGTAGTGGGTACTTTTTGGAGCCATCTGGAGCTGACTCTGATCTGGCATAGGGCAGCTGCTGAGTTCTGCTCAGAGGTCTATTCTGCAGCCCTCTCACCCATTACCAAAACTTACCTGCATATGCCCAATAAAAAATCAGCTAAAACATAAATTATTCCAATATATTTTTTCCTTTTCTATCTACACCAAATCATTTTTTTGTCAGGAGCATGTAACAAAAAGGTCAACATGTTAAGCATATTAAATAGTAAATGATCTGTTTCTTAAAGCTATGTTACAACACTGAAACTTTTCAGGAGTTAGTAAATAAAACAACTCTTCTTCCACGTTATACATCGGTACATTTTTTTTTCATTCAGTTTGAAAAAATAAATAAATAAATAAATAAATAAATCAGCTATGAAAAATTCTTGTAATTCTTCTTTCTGCATATGAATGGAATTTCTTTCACTTATTATTTTACCAGAGAGATTTGGAATGTACTGCCAAACATACATTTTGCTATTTTAGTATTCCCACGAATTAAAGGCAGTCAAAGGATGTGCTATTTTAAAGTCAGTGTTTCGTACTTACAATTATTTAATCATTTTACTTAGATACATGATTAATTACAATTTTTTATCCGAATCCAGGACTCCCTTAATCTTTTCCAAAAAGCTATTTTATGTTCTCCCTGGAGTTGGTGGAGAAAAATAGGGATTTTGCCTTTTGTGATTCATCAAATCTATTTAAAATGCCAATGTTACTAAGAGATGTATCAGTTCCCAGCTCCATTGACTACATTAGGTTGGCTTGTTCAGATATAGATGTTTGAATCACAGATGCTTTCAGTGTTTGTTACAAAAATAACAAACCATCACCTAATGTGTGCATTTGGCATATTAAACCCAGATATAGCCTAAGACGTAATTATACCAATAGTATTGGACAGTAAGATTCTGAAATCACTGTTCTACAGTCTCAGAAAATATTTTAAGCTCTTGTAAATTATGTATATCTAAACCACTGGTCTTTTTGTTTTTTTGTTTTTACAACATTTTTTATATCAACATTTTTATCTTTGATCTGATGCTTTCATTTAACTTCTTCTCAACATCCTTCACACTGTTCTTCCCAGAAGTCAAAAGCTCAAATCAAATGGAGCTGCTAAGTTCTCAAGATGCCAAATCAGGTGTGTCTCAGCCCTTGAACTGATCCCATCATGTTCGCTGAATCTTCATTTTCATCCTCTTTGTTTCAAGTCTTTCCATTTTTGTTTGTTCTATCTCTCCTTTCTATCTTCATGTCAACTATTTGACTTTTCATCTTCTCTCTGATTACATCTTTGATAACAACTCAGGAATTCATAGTTTTCCTCACTATTTCTTATGCATGTGAAGTACATCATATGATTACTTCCCCAGTTTTAAACAATATCCCCAGATCTCACATATTCCCATAGCAATTTTTTTTAATTCAAATTCAATTTTGGAAATTGCCATTCATCTACATTACTTTATAAAATAATGTATTTTGTACAGTTATAAAACAAAGGGGCTATGGATATGTGTAGCAGATGAGACTGTGGATGTTATTTACTGGCATAAGCAAGATGATGGATATTACAGAATATTCTAACATTTAAATAAATAAATACATAAATAAACAAATAAATAAATGAAAATACTTTCAAGCAGCCAGAGAAGCTACAAATGTATTTGCCTACTGGTACTCCTCTTAGTGTTTTCTCACTGATCTCTTTTTTCCTACCACCATCCCCTTTTTTGCATTTCTGTGCTTTTAAACTTCATACTCTTCAGGCTTCGTGTGTTGAAGCTGACTTTGACTTTAATGTTCCATACTAGGGAAGTACAAACTTCATACATATTAGGGTCTATCATATTTTGAATATTCTGACACAAGGGGTTTCTGATAACCATTAACAAAAATGAGATAGAACTATGTGACTGAATATGAGTTTCTCACTAGGAATATAACATCAGCAGGAAAAAAAAAAAAAAAAAAAAGAAAAAAAAAAAAAAAAGAAAGAAAGAAAGAAAGAAAGAAAGAAAGAAAGAAAGAAAGAAAGAAAGAAAGAAAGAAAGAAAGAAAGAAAGAAAGAAAGAAAGAAAGAAAGAAAGAAAGAAAGAGAAAGAAAGAAAGAAAGAAAGAAAGAAAGAAAGAAAGAAAGAAAGAAAGAAAGAAAGAAAGAAAGGGAAATAACAGCTTCAGTAAGCAGATGGCTTAAACCATTGAAACAGATTTACAATAGTACGAAAATATTAGAATTAATAGAAGTTAAAATTACTAAATTAGTAACATTGGACTATTTGTTTAAAATATATTTTCATTAACACTGTTATTAACTTATTCATCAAATAAACAATAGCAATAATAAAAATTGCCTCCCATCCGGTCAGTAAATATTCTCTACAGAGTTCAGAATTTCTATAATATGAACTTGCAATACCTCAAGATTACATAATATGGAATCTAGGTGCAGACATCTTTATAATTTATAAACATATTCCTTAATACATACTTATATATTGTGTATGTATTTACTCATGTATTTCATGTGAGAAATAGATGGGACAGAATCTATTCAAACAAATCATACAAATATACAAATCATCATGAGCTATGTTATGACAATGCTATACTGTGTTGTTGCTGATATCTTGTTAAAATTATTATCTTGTTAAAACTTCAGAAAGTCCTACTGAATTTTATAATACCTAGAGTACCTGTTGTGCTTTTTGTACCTAGTGATTGATGTATGTCTCTAAAATCAAATGCAGGTCAAATAAAATGTTCTTACATGGCCAGTTAAGGACTGTGTAGGGATATGGCACACAAGCATCAGGGTAGAAACAATATCACCTTTAAAAGTAAAGAAATTTAAATGACTTCTTAATTCACTACTCATTTTTGATATCTTCACTGATTATATTACACTGCCCTGTATTTTTTTCTAACTTTCTCCTGACTTAACTCAGTCCTAGCTTTGGATTTGGTATATATAGCTACATATGCACACAGACTCATGACCACGGCCATGACCAATGAATATTCCACCAGGTGATATTCTTTTTCATGGAAACTAGTCTACCATTCTTAGCACAACTGGTATTTGAATGTTAGCAACCTGAAAAGATAATCATGCATTCTGCAATTCAGTGCTTTCATATAAAGCAGACCCCCACTGGATATCAGAAACAGAGAGATGTCTGACTAGGACTACAATTTAAAATAATCATAGATTCAGGCTATACTGATGCCAAAGTGTCAATCAGACTGACCAGCTGCTTTGCTAATCTAGCAATATCTAGATACAAAAGCATTTAAACAATTATAATCCTCTAACAATAATTTAAAAAAGGATTAATGTGGAATTTAGCAATATATATGTGTTTCAATTTATCAGTCAGTTGTTTGTTTTTTTTTCCTAATTAAATATAACTAGGAAGGCCTGGGGCTTTTGTTTTATGTGGCTCTGATGGAGATTTGGAACTCCAGAAACATTCATCTGGAAGCTGCCCTTTATTTTAATAAATTTTAACTGAAAATTTTCTGTATTCCATATATAGAATTCCATGGCAAATATAACAAGAAGTTCTCACTATCAAAAAAACATAAATGGCAGAAAGCAATTTATTCACCAAGCCTTAGTCTGTTACACAAGATAGGTCAGTCACCTACACAAATGAAAGTGATGTACCTGATGTTCTGAGGACCTGCATCAATTCTTCCTTGTAGGTTATATCAATGCCAACAACACATTTGAATTCACTAAATCTTGAGTTGGAAACAGCTGACAAAAATAAATGAAGTAATTTATTTTGAGGGATTTAGAAGGATTTAGAAACAAAGCTGATAAAGAAAACAGAGGTAATGGGGAAAAAAATAATAAAAATAAAAAAATAAAAAAGGTAAAAAAGGGAGAGATGGGGAAATAACATTTCATAGCTCAAAGTTGACAAGAAATATTTGGCGTAATATGATGCATATGTTGAGTTGTAGAATAATATAATCAGTTCCTCTGTCTAGGGATGGATAATGAGCTGAGAACTTGTGGATAAGGGTTAAAGAAAAGACTAGTAAGAGTGACACTGAAGTGAGTGTCTGCTATAAACTGACTTCTAGTAATTATCACACCACTGTCATCCCACCCTGATAGATTCTTGAGACTGAGGGGGAGGCCTCATGACAGCCTACAGCTTCCTCACTTTTGGAGCAGAGTGGGAATACTGATCTCTCCTCTCTGATGACAGTGAGGGGACCTGAGGGAACAGTAAGGAGGTGCATCATGGAAGGGTCAGGATGGGTATTTGGAAAAGATTCTCCCTCAAGAAGGTGAACAGGTAATGAAACAGGCTCCCCAGGGGAGTAGTTATGACAGCAAGCACGCCACAGTTCAATAAGCATTTGGACAATGCACTTAGAAATATGGTTTGATTTTTGGGTGGTGTTGTGTGGAGCCAGGAGCTGAACTTGATGATTTTTGTGGATTTCTTCCAATTCCAACCCCCTCTATGATTATATAAGCTCACTCAGTACCCTTGGGTGAATCTTAACTGGACCCATTCATTTGTATCTTCTCCTTTTGCTAAAGTAATTCTTGACCTTATCTTCCTCTAACTTGAACAATTTTGACTCCTAAAACCTGTCCCTAGCATCAGGTACCTTAGAGCCTGAGAGCATACTTTAACATCTTAAGAGTAATCACAGAATCACAGAATTGTAGGGGTTAGGATAATGTTCCTTTTAGGAATAAGAAGGGAAAAAAAGAAAAAAAAATAAAAATCCATGAAGAAAACAAACTGGTGCACAGATTGTGTTTATTCTGTGTGATTATACTCTGCCATGTGAGAGCCATCACAGCAGTTAAAGAAGGTGTAAAAAAATCACATCCAAAATGAATCTGTGCTTTAGAAGTATGAAAATAAATGCAACTAGTACAATTACTGGACTCATTGCACATCATCCTTACTTTTGGCATGAATCTCTGTATCTACATTATGCAAAACAAAGTTAATGACAGAGTTGACAGAATCCAAATCATAGAATCATTGAATTGCTTGGGTTGGAAGGAACCGTATAGATCATCTAGCTCTGATACCCCTTCTAGTCACTATATCAGTCTGGCCTTGAACACCTTCAGGAATGGGGCATCCACAACATGCTTGGGCAACCTGTTCCAGTTACCTTTCTCCTGATATCTAATCCAAATACCCTCTTTTTTAGTTTAAAACTGATCTGCCTTGTCATCTCATGGTCTACCCATGAAAAAAGTCTATATTCCTTCTGTTTTAAAGTTTCCTTTAAGGACTGGAAAACCACAATGAGATATCGTCAGAGCCTTCTCCAAACTACACTACCTCAGCTCCAACAGCCTTGTACTACATGTAGTAGAGGTACTCCAACCCTCTGATTATCTTCATGGTCCTACTCTGGGCTCTTTCCAGCAGCTCTCACTACTGGGTTGAGGGCTCAAGTCCTAGACACAGTATTGCAGATGGGGTCTTATAAGAGCAGAGCAAAGAGCACCTCCCTCCAGGTTCCTCTTGATGACACCCTTTCTTTTTTTTTGTATCAACTGTACCACTCAGTTTTGTGTTCTCAGCATGATGCATTTGATCCCACTGTTTGTGTCCTTGATAAATATGTTAAAGTGCACCAGTCATGAGACTGACCCCTGGGGGACAGTACTCATCACCAGACTCCACCTAGACACAGAATAGACATACTGGAGAGTCATTCTGTCCCTCAGTACATACATTTGGATTTACTGATAACTGTAAAGTATACTTTTCACTCCTTTCATAGCTATCTAATTTCCAAATAGATTAAATATGTCAAGAGGATTGGGATAAGACTGAGAAATTATGCTAAGTCTACTATAATTTAGATACAAACTTTTATCTTTCAGCATCATCTTCTTGCATATTGTTTCTCATAGATTTTGTTAAAAAGCTTCTCCAGCTGCCTCAAAGTTGACTTAGTTTAGTGCTTAACACGTAAACATTTTTCAAGAATTAATAGGGTAAATAGAATAATTTTCATAATTATTTACAGAAAAAATATACAAGAGCTGCTCCAAAAAGTAATGCCTTCTACTATTCTATTATGTTATTCCACAACATCAGGGAAGATCTTGATAGTAGAGATTGAACCTTCCCAATAATATTGCTTCACATTTTATTGCCATGTGACAGATGGCAGCAGAGGGGTGGGCTGACAGAACGATGTCTGACATATAAGCGAACATGAAGCAAAGGTGTGTAAGCAGTTCTTCCATGCAGAAAAAAATAAGAATATATATTAAAAAAATCTACTTATTGACATTCATCAACATTTGCTGAATGTTCATGGGTACCAAAGAGTGAATGTGAGCACACTGAGGTAGTAGATGGTGTGTTTCAGCAGTGGCAACAGTGACATGAGCACAAGCCATGTTCCAGAGCCCATGACAGTTGTCTCATTACTAAAAGAAGATCATGACATGAATCCACACAAATTGGCAGATTACAAATAGGGAACTGTGCGGGGAGCTGAACATTGTTTTCAGTGTATTAGAAATGATGGTAGAAACTCTGGAATATTGCAGAGTTTGTGCCAGGTGAGTCCCACAGGTGCTCACACAGGAACAGAAAGAATACCATAAGCAAGTTTGGTAGGACATATTTAAGCAACACAAAGATAAAGATGTCAGTTTCCTGGGATGTATCATTACTGGCATCACCACTTTGAGTCAGAGTCAAAATGGCAGTCCACAGAGTGGAGACACATGAGTTGCTCATCAAATAAGTTTTAAGACACAGACTTTAGTGGGTAATGTGATGTGCAATGGATTTGGGGAAAGGAAAGGGGTAATCACGCTGGATTTCCTGAAACCTGGACAAACAATAACTTAAACGGCTACATTTATACAATGACTATTTCAATGGCTCCAACTTCTTAAGTCAGGCCAACTTTCTCCTGCAACACTGTAACACAGACCCTGTAGCAGTTTAAAAACCATGGAGCACATTGCTTATCTTGATTGGACTGTTTTACTATGCCCACCATATAGTCCAGATTTAGCACCTTCTGACTTCCATTCTTCAGACCCATGAAAAATGGATTATCAGGGAAACACTTTTCTATCCTTTGCATCATCATAGTAGCTGTGAAACAGTGTGTTACCTCCACTTGTTACAGCCATGTCTTGTAGTTTCTTGTTGATCACTGTCAAAAATGCATGGCTAATGGTGGTGACTACATTGAAAAATACTGTTTTGTAGCTGAGAATTTGTTCTATCAAATGGTGCTATCAAATGGTGTTATTGTGTTCTTTGTATCTGTTATGGTTTCCGTGTAAATAAATAGGAGGTTAAAATGGATTACTTCCATAGTGTTCAGTGAATTTTTAAGCCAGAGGTGATAATATATATATGCACACACACACACATAAATATATATCCTTTTTGCTTTGCTGTGTAGAATGCTGTTTTCCAGTAACAGAAACCACTTGAAGGAATGTGAAACTGATATTTTTAAATGAAGCCAGTGTCAAAAGGAAAGCTTCTGACTTTCTCATTCTCATCAATAGTTGAAAGCTTTTATTTTCACAGACGTCAAAATATTTTGTTTCATATTCATTATTTCATATTAATTTAATATTACAAATATAATAGAATAATAGAATGGCCTGGGTTGAAAAGGACCTCAAAGATCATCTAGTTTCAACCTCCCTGTCATGGGCAGGGTCACCAACCACCAGATCAGGCTGCCCAGAGCCACATCCATCCTCGGTCTTCTAATACTTCAGTATCATTTCAGACATCTAAATTGATCATTTTTGTTACAAATTTCATTGCATTAAAAATGCCTAAATTAGATTTCTTTGTTCTAATTTGAAGAAAAAGGATGAAAATGAAGATGTTCTAGTGTCTTGCTCTACTTATATTAGGTTCATGCCAACAAATTCTTCAGGGGGAATAATGAAATATATATATATATATATATTTCCAACTTTTTTTTTATATTGGAGTATAGAGAGATATAACCTTGCCATAATTCTCATTTCAGTCTTTTCCTGTACACAAATTTCATATTTGCAGTTGTACCAGAAAGGCCTAGTATTTAGCTTTAGGATCTGTCTAGCTGCCTATGGTTTTAGTTATGTACAAGGTATGTACACCTGTGGTCTTTATACACAATTGTTTTCCAGTGAACCATACTTAAATACAATTTTCTGGGGAGATACTAACACCGTTCCTTTGGCCATTAAAAGCAGGAGTTTTGATATCATTCCAGGTAACCTCGTCACTGACAGACTGATAATAGTTCTGGGAATATAGTTCAGCTCCAGTACATTGGGCTTCCCAGTACTGTAATGAAATTCTTGGAAGTTCCTTTTTCAGATAGAAGTACTAAATTGAATGGGATAGAAACAGGAGAATGTAAGTAACACATCTGAAATAAAAGCGTTTTGCAGGTGACTCTAAGTTCAGGGACACAATACTGAAAATACATCTAATCTGTCTTTGAGTCTGTAGCTTATCTCCTAAATGCAAAAATGTATCTGAAAATGAAGGCATTGCAGATTCATCCATCAGTCACAGAAATATTCAAGTCAATAACTTGAGTTTTCTATAAAGATTAATTTAATATCATTTGAGCAACCACATACCTCAAAGGTTTACATAATGCACCCTGACTATGAATAAAGTTTAAATAATTCTGCTACTGTGGAGCTAAATCAGAATGAGGTGCTAAGCACTTGTCCCTCATCAAAGCAAAGATGTATTCACTGTTCATAGCACCTATCTTTTTTGCTGAAGTTGCATTCATCTTGCAGTTCTCATCTGAGTCCTATCAAGATCTGGTCAACTACTATACATACAACTGCCACTATGCATAGCAGGCAAGGTTTGAGCCCTCAGATCTCTGAAAAGTGTCTTTATACATCTAGATTGGGCAACCCAGCAGTGCTTTCAAGATGAATTTCTTCACTATGTTGCCAAAGTATCTGCTCCTAGCTGAAATAAATTTTCAAAGAACAATTCTGAAAAAATGGTAGTCAGAGTGACAAGCACAGAGATGGAGAGAAAGGATGCTGTGTGCTGTTTGTTGCTGCAGTCAGGTAGGATGCACTGAAAAATATTAAGCAAAGTGTTACACAGAAGTCTGTGAAATAAACAGATTTCAGACTGGCCTCAAAAGTATCCTTAAGAGGGTTCAACCCACAAAGTTAAATTCAGAAGAGATGTCAAGTATGATAAAGAGAAGTCTGGTAGTAACCATTTGTCTCAGAAAATACACCTCTCCTTGGGAGAGGTGTCCAGAAAGAGATTGATACTTTTATTTTCCTGTTCAGGGAGCAGGAAATCTGATGAGATAGAAAGGCTTACACATGAGGCAAATGAGAAGAGCTGAATCAGTTAGCTAGGTTCTTATAGTTCATGTTCTTTTTACTCAAATTACAAAAATAAACTGTACCTATTTTCCTATCCTGTCATCTAACAATGTAATGAAAATTATCTGATATTTCATGCCATTTGAATTTTAAAATATTTGTATTTTCCTTTTTTATTATTACATGTAACTTCTTTAATGATTATGCCTATGGTTCAAAACATAAAAGTAATATAGATGAATCTTTCTTGAGGGAATTGGGTGCCAGGAGCATTTACTCAGACCATGCAAATAGTTTTGGCAAACCAGGACCCACAAGTAATTCAGTAACAGAGAGGTAGGGAATGAAAGCCAAGTTGATTCCAACACATAGCTATGGTCATCTATAGGTGCAGAACTGGTTATATATTGAAAAGGTTATTTATGAAAAACTACAGAATGCTCGTGTTTATTAGCTCTTTGAAAATAATCAGACATCTCCCTTTTCCTACAAAATGTCATCAACCTTACCTACTTAATAATCACAGAATCATAGAATGACTTAATGATTTGAGAGAATCTTGAAGATTATCTAGTTCCTATCCCCCTGATGAGGGCAGGGATGCCACCCACCAAATCAGGCTGCCTTGGGCTCCATCCAATCAGGCCTTGAACACCTCCAGGGATAAAGCATCCACAGCGTCTAGGGACAATCTGTTCCACCACTTCACCACTCTCTGAGTAAAATATTTCCCCCTAACAATTAATCTAAATCTCCCCTCTTTTAGTTTAAAGCCATCCCTCCTTGTCCTATCACCAGACCATGACAAAAGTCAATCTTCCTCCTGTTTATAAGTTCCTTTTAACTACTGGAAGGTTATAATAAGGTCTGCTCAGAGCCTTCTTTTCTCCAGGCTGAAGAAGCCCAGCTCCCTCAGCCTATCTTCTTTGAAGTGCTCCAATCCTCACATTGTCTGTAATGTTTGGGGGAAGGTGGGAATGAAACATGAATACCATCTCCTATATTATTTTACATGTGTCTCAACTGCTTCCATAATTCTAGCTCAAGGTGGAGCTTTGTTGTCTTCTGGTAGACATCTTTTCACTGGGTTTTAAAGTTCACTATAGTAAAAGTCTGATTAAACTAGTTTGCTTTTTAAAAAGTGAAGTTAAAGCTTTTGTGCTTATTCTGTTATTTTATATAGCCAGAGGAACCCTTAATATATGTGCTAACATCTTTAAAAATGATGTTTGCAGAGGTAAAGGAATGTTCATTAATAGGTAATTAAATCTAGAGACTATAGGTATTTTAATTATATTTACTCTGCTAATTAGAGACATTGTGTCATGGTTTTGTAATTTTGCAATCAGTATTCCACATCATAACATCGTGTAAAGTATGGATAATTTTACTGAATGTTCAGCTCACAGAAGAAGACTACATATCCCAGAGGACATCACAGTCAGGGATAAGTCACAGGACAAGGACACTGTATAATCTCACTCCCAGACTGGAATTGCTCTCTTGGATCCTCGGAGCATGTGGGAGCATTCCAGTCATTTCGCCTAGAGTTTTCAATAGGCCTCTCGGTTTTGGGACTCACTCTCTCTCCTATTTTGCTTGATTCATTAGTCTTAATTTAAATTATATTGTATGATATTGTGCTATCCTGTATTTTGATATAGTATTTAGTAAATAAGTGTGCCTCCTTAGATCGTTGCCACTGTTTTCTTTTCCCTTTCCCTTTTTCCCTTTTCCTTTTTGGGCCAGCTGCCCCCCTGTCACGGGCGCAGGTAGATTTTCAGTTAACCCATGACACATTGGGATTTGTATTCATTTATTGAAAGCTTGACAGGTTTTATCTAAGAGCAATTTATAATTAATATATTAACTTCTTGTGTAAGGTTATAAATAGTCCTAGGTTATTCAACATGGAAAGCAAAGTCTGTTACTCAGCTGAAAGTATGCAGGCCATATTCTTGAGGAATAATTTTGAACAGCACAATCTTCCCTCTCTCTATTCCTATCCCCATGATAAACTTAAGGTTTAGAAGAAAAAGAATCTTAGTTTAAAATCTTGAGCTGGAGGGACAGAGAACTAGGGAAAAATCCTTCAGTCTACTATTCTGATCCAGCTTAATATTACATTTTATTTGGTACATTTATTTCTAGAAGCTCAAAACCATCTAGAATGTATGGGGAAGTTACTAGTTTGTCCAGAGAAAAAAAAAAAATGTATTAAAGTGACAGTAACTATTTCATGGTTTTCTAGCAGTACAGTGGTTTCCAGCTCTTTCCGTTTGTTTCTTGAAATGCATGCATTGGTATATCTTTAGCATTTCAGCTGAGCATCTGATCTTGTTGCTTTCTTGGATGATAAATCCTTAATTACTTTTAAGTATTTTCTTTGAGTTTCCCTGTTGTCTCAGTGGTCCCTGGCTCATTGACATATGATTTCAAGTGTGCTGCAGTGTTGCCAGCACATCTCAGGGAAGTAGACTGGAGGCCTCCACTAGTGTTCTGTCTCTCTAATGAAGCTATGTCATCCCACACCTTGTCATGGACAAACTTACTATTACCCGCCTCCCCTTCAAACCTCATTTAAAGCCTTGCTAATGAGCCCAGTTAGCTTTTCCCCAAGGATCCTCCTCTGCCTTTAAGGGAGTTGAAACCCAGCTGCTATCTGCAAGTCCAGTGCCATGTAGGCCATTCTGTTGTTTAAGAAACAAGCAAAGAAACAAACAAACTTTGATATTGTCACCAGTCACCAATGCATACATACTGGACCCTTCCACTTCACTTTGTGTTCCTCCCCACTACAGGAAGCAGAGAAGAGAAGATGATCTCTGTTCTATAATCCTCCAACAGCCATGCCAAGGTTCAGAATTCCCTTTCAATGTCCTGGAATAATGTGTATTTGCTTTGTCAACCCTCATGTGGAAAAGCAGTAATGGATAATTGGCCTTACCAGGATGTGTCCTCCACCTGAGCTCCAGGGAAGCAGCAGTCTTCTTTAAGAAGAGGATAACACTCTAAGAAGATTGTGATTGCCTAAGAAGAGGCTGGATAATTTTATGGACATTTGTCCAAAAGTATACTGGGAGAAAAAAATGAGGCACCAGAACAGGTTGCCCAGACAAGTTTGGTGCCCCATCTCTGCATGCACACATCATGTTAGATGGGATCCTGGGAAGCCCGATCTATTAGATGACAACCCTGCCTATGGCAGGGGGGTTGGAACCAGATGATCTTTAAGGTCCCCTCCACCTAAGTCATTCTATGATTCTATGAAAGTTTTTCTTCATATTAAAACTATTGTTTCACTGGGTTTCCTTAATCACCTATGTGGTAATCTTGTCATAAGAGGTAATTAACTTGGGTAAATAGAATATCTCCCTCATTAACCTGTGTTGGCTGTGATCAATTACTACGCCATCTTTTCAGTCTTTTTCAATAAAACCCAGAACACTCTTTCCATAATTTTACCAGGCAAAGAATTTCAGGCATGTATAAGCCTGAAATTATCAGTGTTTAGCAACTGTATTTTGTTTATTTGTTTGTTTGTTTTGTTTTAATTTTTCTAATGCCATTTTAAAATAAAAATTCTGTATTGGGCTTACATGACAAGGTTTTGTTAGGTGGTGAGAAGCTGCACGTTTGACTTCTGTGAAGAACAGCAATCTCACGTTATCTGGACCCATACTGGAGCAGTTCCTGAAGAACTAAAGTCTGTGGAAAAAACAATGTAGGATCAATCTGTGAAGAAATACTTCCCATGAGAGGGACTCTTTGCTGAAGCAGAAAAAGAGTGTGGAGATGAAGGAGTAGCAGAGACCAAGCATTATGAACAGGCAGCAACTGACGTTCCTGGTTCCCTCACACAACAAAGTGGGGAAGAGACAGAAAACTGGGTAAGGAAAGGTGTTTTTAGTTTGCTTTTAGTGTCTCACTGTTGTAATTCATTATCAGTAGGCAATAAATTGTTTTAATCATGCTATGCTGAAAACTTTTTTTGCCCATTAAAATAATTGGTGAGTGACCTCCCTGTCCTTTTCTCAAACCAAGAGCTTTTTCATCATATTTTCTCCCCCTGTTCTTCTGAGGAGAGGTAATAAGAAAACAGTATAGCAGAACTCATCTGCCCACAATTCCACACCTCAAATATTACCACTTTCTTCTTGTTCAGTATCCCATGCATTCTTTCATCATTCACAATGGTCAAAAGGTGCATAGAAAAATGCAGAGATCCTAGTAGGAATGAGTTATTCATATGATACAGGTCAACTATCTGCACAGATGTGACATCAGAGTATAATCATCCTAGAGCATGATCAGCAGATGCCTGTCTTCTGTGATCTAACAGTGTTGTTGAAAATTCAAGTTTCAGTGATAAAAATCAGGGATTTAACCCTCTGAACTATACATCACAGTACTGATATCTAGCAACTGAGATACATACACTCAATCTGAATGACTACAATGCAAAGTATTTCACTGACTCTGATTTGTTGCATTTTAAATATTAAAAATCCTTCATGTTTATGAAGTCTAAGAATGATTGATTACAAGCAGCCTTGTAAGACCATTCTACAAGCTACTGTTGAATTTATGAAGCAGGTCTGTAATACACACTTCCATTGTTCTGGTGCTTGAATTTCTCTGTTGCAAATATAGATATACATAAGGCATCAGCAGTTTGACAGGAGCTGTACACAGATGTTGACATGTGCCTACAATATGAACATTAAAAACTTAATGAATGGCAGCAATTGTGAAATACCATCTTTACATTTTTAGAAGCTGTCCTTGAATGATATTTTTATGTTATGCTCTCACCAGAGTTCTTTTCAGTTGATTGCTTTTCCCCTGTCCCAAACAGTGTACTCCATAATGTATATAAGTAGTACTGAGAAATGAAATGGTGTTATAAACACTTATATGCATACTCTCTGATAGAGTAGTGCTCTGGGTTTACAAATATGCCATTCTAGCACAGATTTGAGGCTAATAAAATATCAGTTGTGTTGTAAAACATTCTCAGGATCATTCTGGTTTTAAGTGTTATCAAGACTTTTTAGAGCTCTCAAAGTGGTACTAAAAAGAGGAATGCATGGAATGCAGGCATTTAAGAACTATTCTCTTTTTCTCATTTTCTACTGAAGTCTCTTGGTTATTTCATTTTTAGAAAAAGAAAAAAAGAAAAAATAAAAGGCTGCAATGAATATTCTTTCTTTGAACATTGTTTGTTCAGTTTTCTTTGCCAAATTCAACCAGGATAAAATCAGGAGAGTGGTGAATAAATGCTAGGAAAAATAAATAAATAAATAAATAAATAAATAAATAAATAAATAAATAAAAATTTAAAATGCAGTGTTACAGTTTGCTAAGAATATTGAAAGGAATCTGTTTATTGCTATCTCAGAAAAATCTTTCAGATCTTCGTATTTCAGCACTGCGCGAGAAAGCATTCTGCTGAGACTACTGAATCACTTTATAAAGTACATAGGATGTAGCTTATGTCTTGCTGGCAATGCACATGCACGAACTCTTTAAAAGTATTATTCTCATAGAAGATTAGTGCATTGCTTAATATTGCTCTTCCTTACACATTCACATATTAAAAACAGTAAAAATTACATGTTAACACAGGCTGTAAATATTTAATACTAACTTTCAATTGTATTGTTCCCTCATGATTTTGTCAATGGGAGTAATGCCTGAGAGAATATATGTGCATCATATGGCCAATCAGGAGTGTAAGAGTGTAAAACAGAACCACTTCAGAATGAGAATAAAGCATTAATATGCATCTATACGCTAAGGAACAACTACAACAAAAAATTATTTAGTAAGCCCTTTTACAAACATGAATCTTCAATAGCAGATTTTGGCCATTTCAAAACGTTGATTTAAAACAGAATTCAGATTATTGTGAAAGCATTATAATGATTTTTACTTCCTTCTTTTCTGCTTCTGCCCTGAGTTTTAATCTCCTGCCTACTTATTCTTTTTCTATTGTAGCTGATAAAGATCTGGGATATTATTTTCTATTACAAGCTACACAGTTTGTGAGAGCATGAAGGCAGTCTTCTAAAAGAACTACAAGTCATCAGAGTTAATCACACTGAACAGCTAATATTTTACAGAATATTGGTAGGATAAAGGGAATAAAACTCAATAGAATTTTCATTAATTGTATTACAATATTTATATTTTGAACTATACTAAATTTCCAAAATATAAAAAATGTGGAATATTCCATGTATGAACAATGATCTCTGACATACCACTACAATCAGTGCTGCTTCTTTCTTTATCATCCTGCTTCTCATCTCAGTGAAACACTGTTCAGTTCAGATAATTCTTCCAATGCACTTTGCAACCTGCATTTTACAGAACCTAAAATAATAAAGTAAATAAAACCCCAGTACAGTTTATTCCCCCTCTAGTTCTATTCACATAAGTATTGGAGAGGTGGAATGAAAAGTCAACAGTAGAAAAGAATAATTGGGTTGGGGCAGAGTTTGTTTGTTTTTTTGTTTTTTCTCTCTCTCACCCTTTTCTATTTTTTTTTTTTTATTTATATATATATATATATATATATTTTTGCTATTAAAGCAGCTATTAGCAAAAGGAGTGCTATTAATGAAAGAATTAGATGTGTTCATCTCAGTATTTCCATTTGAAAATGTGCAAAATCCTTTCTATTTTTTAGCATGTGTACCAAACACAATGTGATACTTTCATTTGCAGAAACGTATCTACTTCATGTGCCTATGTTCGTAGGTATATGGTACTCTAATTTTCTATCATTACAGTGTGAGATTATTTGTATTTCATAGCCAGGTTAAAGACTGACAGAATAGTACCATCATAAACTTCACAACCCAGCAACTCAGGACCTTCACCAGGTACAGCAAAACCAAGGTCAAGCTTGAGTGAAGGAGAACCTTCACCCAAGAGATGATGATTTTTTTTATAAGGTGTAATGCTGGAGAGATATTATTTGATTCACCTTGACAAGTTCTAGTACATCTGACATTAAATGCATGATCAGTGTTTTAATGATAGAGTTTCTGTACTTTTAGAACCTTTTCATTGACTTGACTGATACATTACTCTCATAAGAGAGGTGAAGCTCTTCCATGGACAATTACTCTGCTTTTCATGATATAGCAATTGTTATTCCACACTATTCAAACATTCTCAGGAAGATGCTACTTTGCTTGTTAAAAAATAGTTGGTCTCATTATTTTTAAACCAAGCACATTGCAATTTATTTATGGTCATTAAGACATTAATTCTTAAGTTAGCCTGTAAATAGATCAGCATTGTTGCAACTGTGTAACAGTTGAAGAAATTGGGCTCTAAAGGCAAACACCCTGACTTGTAGAGATCTTAGTACTGAAGTATCATTGCTTCATAAAATCCATAGAAATTTTAATTATAACTTCAAAAGTTTGGCCACAAATAAGTTGCCTGAGGTAGTCATTGTTTGAAACAGAGTATCTTTACTCACTAGACTGTAAAACCATACTATTTGCAAATAACACGTGGCTCACATTTAGTATTTTCATCAGGAAATCTCAAAGCACTGAACAGAAAGTGACAGTGTTATTCTTTGCATCCTATAAATGATGCAACAGAAAATAAGACTGAGTAGTACACCTTAGTTCATCCAATTGACTTAGGATGGACTACAGGTCCCTTAAATCCTGCGACTACTATGAAATACTGAAACACTCACCTTCAAAGAAGCTCAGTCACAGTAAGCAGTGAAGTGATGAAGTGATGACAGCAAGCAGGTTTGTGCAGTGGATTTTATTATTATTATTATTTTTTTTTAATTGTGCCTTTTCCTTCACACAGTATTTGAGAAGTCTTAAAAATTACTGTAAATCTTTATGAAATCTTTCCTTGTTAACATATTACATTACTTTAAGCATTTGCCTAATACAGTCATCTCCTATTAGTAACCATCTACCTTCATTAATTCAGTAGAAACAATGATTTATCGTATTGACAGTGTTTTTATTGAATTAGTGGAAATGATTAATGGTAGTGCAATTCAGTGGAAGCAGATGCTTCCAACTCAGATGCTGTTTAGACATTCTAGCCTTGTAAGGCAATTTATTGTTCAAAATCATACTTGTCATTACTTGACAATGAGACAGGCCAAATGTCAACATTTCTTGTAGATGTCTGTAATGATAACATGGTAGTTGCTGTTTTATATGGAGTAACTTATTTTATAATATAGACAGAAGAAAAGTTCAACAAAAGGTAAAGAACTTCATCAATTGAAATGTTCCTTTTTGTTCCTGAGTATTTTAAAAGATTTTCAGTGTCTGCTCAAGGATAGAGGCAATGTCTTGGATAAAAACAGTTACAGAATGATTTGCTCCATTTTCAAGAGAGGTGTAAAGAAAAGCCTGTAGGCACATATTTGTTTAGCAGTTATATTTGGTGAGATGGAGAATTTTTCCCTTGAATTCAACCTTAGCTAGGTCACTCAAGCATGGCTATTTTGCTGTATCAGTGAATGTTCTCTTCAGCTAAAATCTGAGATGTTCTTTTCATTCAAACATATTACAAACATTTCAGAAAATATGGTAATAATAGTTAATGGTTTCTTGCCAATTTCCTGAGGAGAAATTAACTAAATCTCATCTGTATCCTGGCATTAGACACTTAATTTTAATTAAACTTTGCTAGCATCCTATAATTAAAACTTGCTAGCATCCCAGCACAAGAAGTAAGTCAATATATAAACTTGGAGGTTAACTTGATGTTAATGTCAGACTTTAAGAAAAAAATAAAATAATTAAAAAAAAAATGGCATAGATGAAAGCACTTAGAAATGACTAAATAATGTAAATTAAAAGTGGAACACAAAAGCAATATGAAAATGATAATTGAGAATAAAATATGAACAGCAAATATAAGTTAAATCAAGAACAAAAAAAAGTACAGAACAGAACCATTGTCCTTTTCATGTTTCCTAGTTTTTCTCAATATTTTTCACTGTTACATAAAGAACAGTTTCTTTTCTATTTGACCCCACCTTCTTATAGTTTTGGTAGGAAACACTGATGAGTGCAGCATCAATACTTATTTATTATTATGCCACTCTGGCTTGAAAGCAAAGTTGCTTGCAGCTGCATTTTTCTGCTTTCAATGGAACACTTTGTGAAAATGTCCGCATCTTGTATCTTCCTTTAAACAACACATTTGCCTCCAACTTTTATAAATTTTAATTGCATGTGAGCACCCTTATCTTTCTTCCAAAAAAGCGCAGATAGAAATTTGATTGCAAGAACAGTAAAAATGAGCATGATGCCTAGAAAACACCTGACAGTTACTATTTGGTAGTTCCCAGTTACTATTCTGGGTTGTTTACTGCTGTCTGTTTCTGAGCTCACTGACAAGTCAAGGGACCAAGTCAGCGCAATGCCTGTCTTGTCCCATGGGCCCTCTGTCTCTGGAAAGGACCGGTTCTTCCTGCATTTTGCAAACTGAGCAACACAAATTTCTATATGGATATCTAAACTGAATCTGACTCAGAACCAGAGGTTTAGTAAGTTTATTTAGTGATGGATAAGGCAAAACTTTGTAGACTAAGACAGTGTTAAAATGCAATGCTCTTGGGACTTCATTAAAATTCGTGGTCTCAAGGAATAGTTTGCAAATTGTACAGTCCTTTAAATATGAACACAAATATTCCAAAATATAATCTTTCTGATCTGATACCTTTATCAAAATTCCTGAATGGACATAGATGATATATAGATATAGTAAGCAGGATTCCATCAAACTAGCATCCAGTCACTAGTGTGGTTCAACAGTGGAGGGGCAGTGATGAGCTCTGCTCTCTGTGACAGTGACAAGGCTCAAGGGAACAGCATAGAGCAGTGTCAGGGGAGGGTAGGGGAGTAAGGAAAAGGGTCTGCAATAGAGGGCAAAGGGCATGGAACAGGCTACCCAGGGCAGTGGACATGGCTTTAAGCTGTCAGAGTTAAAGGAGGGTTTGGACACTGTTCTTAGACACATGCTGATTTTTGGATGGATCTGTGTGGAACCAGAAGTTGAATGTGAATTCTGTGATTCTATGATTCTACATTTTCTGGAAGCAGGCCCCAGGCATTGCTTCTTTCCCTTCTTTCCAGGTGTCATTTTTTGGACAATATCTCATACCCTTTTATATAAAGGACTTTTAAAATATGTAACTACATGCATAACTCTTTGCACAGTACAGTAAAATGTTCATCATGTTATATTTATGTTTTTAGTATCCTAGAACTACATATTTTTATAACTGACCTGTGAGTTTCATAGTTCATCCTGAATCAGATTAGTCTTTCCTGAAATACCAGATAATATTATTTAAAACTTTGACAGAACAATTCAGTCTATTACAAGACAGTGTGTTATTATTCTCCACTTATTAAATAAGTGTTTTACAATGTGTAAATTCACTACTTTCAGAAGAAATTCTGTTAAAATTCATTGAGCAGATAAACTTTAAAAAGTTAGTATTTTATTAAATACTTCTTATGCTCTTTTTCTGAATGCCATTCTGTCTTATGCAGGGATTTTCCCACTCAACTTCAACCTCTGAACAGTTCTATACATCTAATATTACATAAGCAAACATCTGCTCAAAGGTTAAGACAATGAATCTTGGCACTATTTCCTTCAGAAATCAGTGCATCTCTTTCTGAATCTTTATAAGATACTATGGAGGTGTATAAGAAATAATGAAGCACAGTACTCTACTACTGTATGCCTCTGTTGGTACCTACCCTGGGACCTCATTAGTATGTGACTCTTTTTCAGTCAGTAGATGCTTGTCTCAGAATGTTATAACTATCTGAAAAACTAAGTAAAAGTGAGAGGGCTGAATATTGTTCTCTTTTTTTTTTTTTTTTTTTTTTTTTTTTTTTTTTTTTTGTTCTTGTCAGTGGCAGCAGAGCTAAATTAAAGTTGGTCCTTGCTGATTCCCAGTCAGTAGGATTAAAAAACCTTCTAAAAATAACTTAGATGCATACACAAAAGGAACTTAATATGATATGACTTACATCCACTCAGTGCCAATTCTCATAGCGCTTACTGGGCATAATTGCATGGACAAGAAGAATAAGATAGCATATGATTAGAAGAAATTTCCAAGTTTACTCAGTGTAAAACATGACTGGAATAAGTTCCTTCTGCCTAGCCACAGATCGAAATATGAAGCAAAATATGAAGCATGGGAGAAATATGAACTCATGGAATAGAATCAGGTCAGAAGGGTCTTTTGGAGGTCTCTAGTCCAAACTTTCTTCCATATCCTCTATGGCCTCCTCAATAGCCTACCATTAAGTAGCCACACACATCTTTAGCCTTCTTCAAGTTAATTTAGACTAGTTTTCTTGAGTTTCTGTGTTATGTGTTCCAGTCCACTGCCCATTCTGATGGTTGCTACAAGACTCACTTGTATGTCCAGTCTTTTCTGTACAAGGGAGCTCAAAACTAATCTACAGATATGCTGAACAGGACATCTATTTTATAAAATTTGTTCTTAAACCGAAAATTTGACTGCTAAGGAATTGAATTCAGTACCTTTAGCTGTTTGGTGATTTTATCTTTATTTGGTTGTTTTTGGTTTTGTTTCTGTTTTGTTACAAGATGAGCATGCCTCTTACGGTTTTGTGAATAGTCAGCCTTTCTCCATCTATGTTAGCCTAGACTGCAGAAAGTCTCAGTCATCTGCATGTCTTTGCTGTTACTTTTCAAGAAGAATCATAATAAAGGAGTTAAATCCACTATCAAACCTTCTTTTTCTGTCAATGAGCATACACAAGAAGTGAACTCCTATTGTACAGTTCTATATTTCCTATTTTTGAAACTTATTCTCTGTATTCATTCAAGACATTTTTCACAGAAAGCATAAAATGATGTGTTTCTTATCGGTTATGTGGATTAACAATTGAACTACTTAGCTTGTCTCATTTATTTCTTGTACATACATGTAGCCAAGTAGTAAGGCTCATTATTAAAAAAGAAAAAAAAAAAAAAAAAAAAAAGCATGATGATAATTTTTTTCAAAATATTCACCAAAAATGCAGTTACCATCATCTCAGAACTATAAATATTATGACTGGAGAAAAAGGGAAATATAGATCTAGATTGCAAAAAACAAAAAATTCAGCCACTGAAATATTTTTACTCAGTATGTAACTGACCAAGTTTGGAAACACAATGATTAAAATCTTCCTCTTTCCAAAGCACTTTATACTACTCTCCAGGGGAATCGTATAATAGAATCATACAATGGATTGGGTTAGAAGTGACCTCTCAAGGATCATCTAATTCCAACCCCCCTGTTGCAGGCAGGGCCACCAACCTAGACCAGGCTGCCCAGGGCCCCATCCAACCTGGGCTTAAACACCTCCAAGGATGGGGAATTCACAGCCTCTTTGAGCAGCCTGCTCCAGCACTTCACAACTCCCTTAGTAAAAAATTTCCTTTTGATATCCAACATAAATCTTCCCTCCTTCAACTTGAAACCATTTCCCCTTTTTCTGCTATTATCTACACTTTCAAGGAGTTAAAATCATAGAATCATAGAATTACCCAGATTGGAAAAGACCTTGAAGATCATCAAGTCCAACCACAGCATAATCATAGTACCCTAACTCTAACAACCCTCTGCTAAATCATATCCCTGAGCACCACATCCAAACAGCTCTTAAACACATCCAGGGATGGCGATTCAACCACCTCCCTGGAGAGCCTTTTTCAGTACATAACTACCCATTCTGTAAAGAAGTGCTTCCTAATATCCAACCTAAACTTGCCCTGGCACAACTTGAGGCCATTTCCCCTCGTCCTGTCACTTGTCACCAGTGAGAAGAGATTTTCCCCACTCTCACTGTAAGCACCTTTCAGGTACTGGAAGAGGGCAATAAGGTCTCCCGTCAGCCTCCTTTTCCCCAGACTAAACAGCCCCAGCTTCCTTAGCCTCTCCTCGTAGGGTTGATTCTCCAAGCCCTTCATAAGCCTTCACAACCCAAAGTTCTGACCCTTCACAACCCAAAAGGTTGATGATGAGTTTGCAAACATCAGTCTGAAATATTCTCAGAGAGTGGATGAAGTGGAAAGACTTTGGGAAAAGAATATACTCAGTCTTTTACCTTTAAAGATGACAGTTAAGCCAGAAAAGGAGGCTGATTCAGCAGCCCAGTGAGTAAGGTACACTTTCATACCAGATCTCCCATCCCTATCCCAGTGAGTGCTCATGAATTACACAACCACAGTGATGAAAAAAAAAAAAAATTATGTATGTTGTCTTGCCCAATGGTTACGTCTTTCTCCAAAGAGATTAAATTCAAAATCACTTCAGATAGAGGGAAATTCTAAAGTAAATTTTTCCACATATTTTTGTCTGTGACAGATCCTGAACTGCTGACTGAAGAGAGACCTATTACCAGTATTTCTACAAACAACTTTGGTTTGAATATCCATGTATGAAAAACTGTTATATAAAGCCAACCTCATGTTAATAGATCATTTGTATACATAATTCCTGGGAATGACTACACTGTGTATCACCTGACTGTGGTCTCAGTAGTTAGATGTTTTAGTTACTTTCCATTCAATTCCCTCTCTAATTGTTTTTTTTTTTTTATTTGTTTGTTTTGTTTTGTTTTTTGTTGTTGTTGTTTATTTTTAAAAAATTCTGTTCTGGAAAACAAATATGACAGCGATGGGGGAAAAAAGAAAACAAACACACATCAATAAACTCTAATCACAAGCTTTTTTTCACAAGAAACAGTAGTCCCCTCACACTTCACTGCTTCTACAGCCCATATTAAGAGTACTGAAAATTCTGTTTATTTGATTTATAATTGGAAACATACACTATAACACTCACCTGCTGTTCATATGCACAAATGAAATAATAGAAGGCAGTTTCATCACTCAATATAATAATTGGTATGTACTGAATGTGAGCACTGAGGATAAGAAGACTGAAGTCCTCAACACCTTCTTTACATCTGCCTTTAGTAGGCAGATCAATTGTTCCCAGGACACTTTTTGCCCTGATCTGTAAGTCTGGGATGGTTCACAGAACACATTCCCGGTGATTCAAGTAGAGACAGTTAGAGAGCTCCTCCTCCATCTGAACTGTCACAAGTCCATGGGACTGGATGGGCTCCACCCCAGGGTGCTGACAGAGCTGGTGGGGTGGTTGCCAAGTCACTCTCCTCCATCTACCAGCACTCCTGGTTGTCTGGATAGGTCCCAGAGGTTTGGAGGCTTGTCAATGTGACTCTCATCTACAAGAAGGGCCATAAGGAGGATGCAGGGAACTACAAGCCTGTCATCCTGACCTTGGTACAAGGGAAAGCTATGGAGCAAATCATCTTGAGTGAGATCACACGGCACGTGTATGGCATCCAGGGGATCGGGCCCAGACACTACTGCTTCATGAAAGGCCAGCCCACCTCATCTCCTTCTACAACTGGGTGACCAGACTGGTAGACAAGAGAAAGGCTGTTGAAGTAGTCTACCTAGACTCCAGCAAATCCTTTGACATGGTCACTCACAGTATTCTCCCAGGGAAACTGGCTGCTCATGGCGTGGACAGTTCCTCTGGGTAAGGAACTGGCTAGAGAGCCATGCCCAGTAGGTAGTGGTCAATTGAATTAAGCCCAGTTGGTGACCTCTTACAAGTGGTGTCCCCCAGGGGTCAGTATTGGGGCCCATCTTGTTTAATATCTTTACTGATGACCTAGATGAGGGGATTGACCTACCTTCAGTAAGTTTGCAGATGATACCAAGTTAGGAGGTGGTGTTAATCTCCCTGATGGTAGGGAGGCCCTTCAGGGGGATCTAGATAAGCTGGATCACTGGGCTGAGATGAATGGAGTGAGGTTCAACAAGGCCAAGTGCCAGGTCCTGCACTTTGGCCACAATAACCCTATGTAGCACTATAGGCTTGGGGATGAGTGGCTGGATGACTGTGAAGAGGAAAGGGACCTGAGGGTGTTGGTTGATGCTCATCTGAACATGAGTCAGCAGTGTGCCCAGGTGGCCAAGAGGGCCAACAGCATCCTGGCCTGCATTAGATATAGTGTGTCCAGCAGGAACAGAGAGGTAATCATTCTCCTGTACTCAGTACTGGTGAGGTCGCATCTCAAGTATTGTGTTCAGTTTTGGGCCCCTCACTACAAGAAAGACATTGAGGCCCTGGAACTTGTCCAGAGGAGGGCAGCAAAACTTGTGAGGGGTCTGGAGCACAAGTCTTATGAAGAGCAGCTGAGGGAGCTGGGATCATTTAGCCTGGAGAAGAGGAGGCTCAGGGGAGACCTCATTGCACTCTACAGCTTCCTGAAGGGAGGTTGTGATGAGGAGGGGCTTGGCCTCTTTTCCCAGGCAACAAACAGGACCCAAGGAAATGGCCACAAATTGCACCAGAGGTGAGTTAGATTAGACATAAGGAAAAACTTTTTCTCTCAGAGGGTGGTCAGGCACTGGAATGGCTGCCCAGGGAGGTGGTGGAATTGCCATCCCTGGCAGCGTTCAAGAAGTGTCTGGATGAAGAGCTATGAAATATGACTTACTGGCTTGCTGTAGCAATGGTAATGTGAGGATGGTTGATGATCTTGTAGGTCCTTTCCAACCTTGTGATTCTTTGATTCTATGAAATCTGGTATGTAGTGTTTAGATCCCTAAGGTCCACTAACAAGTTGATGTAACTACATGCAGCTGTAGAGGAAAGAAAAAGGGAAAAACAACACAGCATTTTTCATATCACAGCTGTTTTAGTTAATTCATGTGGGGGATGCAAATTAGTCTGCCTTGGGTTTTGTTCTGATCCTACAGACATTTATGCTAAGATGACTCCACTGGTCTAGGGTCTTACAGTAGTCTGAAGATTACACTACAGATGAACAAGTTACAGAATACCAAATTCTTTAGCCTAAAAGAAAAAAAGAGACAAATTTAATGTAAATAAGTTCTTACACGGTGATCTACTCATCAGGACTGCGAATTACACTATTGAAATTTGGTACTTTAGCATGCAGAAAAGATAGAGAAAATGACTGTTTTCTTCTTTTCATCTACAGTAATTTAAAATATAATCTAATGTAAGCCTCATTGTTACTTCTCTCCCAAGCAGAGAAAGGTCCAAATTCAGTAAAATCCCACGACTAATTAGGACTGTAATTTGACTCATCAAGTGAACCCCTAAAAGGCAAGAACTCTTAGTGTAGATGATCAGTGTGCCCAACAAAAGCATCCAGGAGGGTTTTCAATATCTCCAGAGATAGAGACTCCACAACCTCTCTGGGCAACCTGTTCCAGTGCTCTGTTATCTGTAAGTAAAGAAGTTTTTCCTTATCTTCTCATGTAATTTGGGTGTTCCAGTTTGTGCCCCTTGTCCTGTCACTGGGCACTGTTGAAATGAGTCTGGCCCATTTGTGACATCAACACTTTAGATTTTTATAAGCATTAGTAAGATCTCCTCTCGGCCTTCTCCAGGCTGAACACTCCCAGATCTCTCTTCCTTTCTTCATATGGGAGATGCTTCAGCCCCCAAAAGAGTTAGCATAGAATGACTGAAAACATGGCCAAGCTCAATGTACATTGTAAAATTTTAAAGCGAGTAATGGGCTTACACTGTCTCTGGGCATGTATTTCTGGCAGTTAAGGGCACCTAGCATTGTGATTTTGAGCATATAGAGACTGGCAATACATTTGAGTTGTGATACAACTGTATGTTTTAATTGCTATATTGCACTTCAGTACTATACCATGTCACTTTTCTAAATCAAAATAGTGTGTAGCATCAAATTTCATTCAATAAGTAAAATTTTTACAGAAAAAGGGAATAAAGAAAAAAAGAAAGAAAAGAAAAAGGCATAATGGTGCAGGCATATTAATGACTTTATTGCCTCTTTTAAGATTTGTGGAAAGTGTTGTAATAATTTCATCTTCTCTACAGTCAGCAAAGCTTTTAAGTACATAGCTGTCTTTATGAAGGTAGGAATTTCTATGGAGATATGTGTGATATGTTTATAAATATTTAATATATGGATTAATGATTTTCTGGCTTGAAACCTACAAACAATAGGCATTACATTTTTCAAAGTCACATGGTATGCAAATACCCATTAGTATGTTGAGTTTGTACAGTACAATGAAGAAAAATGCCATACAGAATGAAACCTTTCCTCGTGGATATGCATTCTACCAGCTAGGAGAGAGATAATTCTCAGCTGAAACATTCCTGTCATGAAATATATAATACATAGACTTCCTTTTTATAAATAAATATAAATAACCATTATTATACTTAGCATAATTTGGAAAAAGTTACAACAGATGGACAATCATAGTAGATAGAGGCATAGTCATATAAATGACTATGTATGTATTCATACAGATAGAAAAAATAATAATAATACCTGACAATAATTAAATGTAACTTTCTCAAAAAAACTCTTATACATAGTGTTCTTTTATGCAGTATATTTACGGTGCTGTGATAGGAGGAATATACAAATATATAGACTAACAGACAAATAGAAAAGAAAAATGGACAACTATTATGAAATAGATCTAATTTTTGTGTAAATACAAATGCAGCCTTCTATAACTATGGAATAGCTTGAGCTAAAAAGTTTGATATTTACATAAAATTATTATACGTATTTTAACATAACTATTTATTTATTTATTTTGTTAAATGCCGGAAGGTTTCCTCATTTCTGTCTGTAGTGACTTTAGATAAATGCTGACCTTTTTTAACCAACCAGTACAGCTAAGACAAACATGAAAGTAAATAAAATGATGACAAATGTTCCCCTCGTTGGAAGGAAATATTATTCTACTTTTGTTATCTGTGTATCTAAACCCAGTCTTGTCTAGTGACTTGTTTTTGTAAAGCAAAAAAATTGTTCCTGACCTTTCAGACCATTGTGACAAACATGCTCTATAACCAGACACAGGTCACTGACACTGCAATAGAAAAAGGGCGACTGTCATTTAAAAAGCCATTTTTGTTTTATGCTTAACACATTGGTGGTTAAATAAAACTAGTCTGTGACCTTAGGTTTGCATTTTTAGAGTTAGCACAGTAATTAAAGCCACCCATCTCAAAAAATATTTTTATATATGGAAGCTTAAAGAGGAGAGAAAAAAACATAAGAACAAGAATTAGCTTTTCAAAAGAAAACCACATATGCTTTAAGTGACAAAAAAATAACTATATTAAATATTCCCTAAAGTATTTAAACAGTAGATCTCCTGAAAAGACTATACTATGTGTAAATGTCTCTACTGTAAACTTACAATTAATTCATAATTCACCTTGACCATATTCAGGATTACTAATGTCATTTCTACAGAGTCCTATGGTACCCAGCCCTCTCTGATTAATCCCACCTGCACTGGAACTCTGTCATCTGAAAATTGTCTGTACTCTGTATAGGGTACCTCCTTGCCTGTTCTGAATCTTCTCATGATAACTAATTTCATTTGCCATAATATAATGTGAAGGGGATGAATCTGATAATAGAAGACCATCTCTCACCTGTAACTTTGTTATCTTTGGCCTGGATATTGGACAGTGTCTAAGTATTGACAGCTGGTGCTCATCCCCAGAATCAGAAAGTTTTGATGGCTGTAGGTTCCTATTGCTTATCAATTCCATATTTAGTCAAATAAAACACATGCCAAACCTTGTAAATTGGATCACCTTGTGAAATTACGTAGATGAAAATGTCCCTGGTTGACTGAAAACATTCTTTTCTCAATCCATTTCCTAAAATGATGGTTATGACAATATTTCCAGTAAAAACTGCATTAACTGTTCATAAGCACTGTAGTTTTAAATCCACTTCTAGAATTTTTACTACTGTATGCCCTCAAAGTAGAAGCTGACCAAGGACAAAGTTATTCTTGCAGATGTAGAAATCACAGTAGTTGAACAGCTCATGGTAAGCAAAAGGTATAGTTTCCACAATCACATTCAGGTTACTGTCACTTCAAGCTCCTTCAATTTAGGCATTCATTATTGCTTCCAATATTCCCCTGAAAAATGTATGTTTTGGAAGAGGATAATTTCCCAATATCTCCTGCCTTGGAAACTTTACAATGTTCTGACAACATCAGAATCTCTCTTTTGGGCTACATATTACTTTTAAGTATTTTTAACACACAGTTGAGTATTGTTTTTAAAATGATCTTCCTTTGAAAAGCATTACAGTAAAGCTCTGCTTCCAGAATATCTGCCATCTCTCTCTAACTCTCTTCATTTGCAACTTTGAAGAAGAGGAAGAGAGAATTTGACCTCCAGAAACTTCTGGCAGATGGATTTCCTTCTAAATTTGAGGATAAGTTGCATGAAAATCGTTGTTTTCCTTTTCCTCTCTCTCTCTTTAAATTGGAAATAATTGCAGATATGGTTCTTGTTCTCCTTCTTAGTGAAATTAATGGGAGTTTTTCTACAAACCTGGAGGAGGGCAGGAGCATGCTGTGAGTGTGTTCTGTCCACATCATGGTGGTACGACCTGGGTGATGTAAATAAATGAAGAGTTTTAAAAGCTAATTTTTATTTTTCTTCATGCTTTATTCTATATTGTTTAACTTCAGCTTTGCTACAATGCCTGAAAATCATTAAGAGGTAACATAAGTACTGAATATTAGAAAACTGTTGTTTCCAATTTTTCCACAGTTTTAAATTTTTGTCCCTCTACAAAAAGTGATAAAATGTCTTTATACTGATGTATTGTGCTTCAGCCCACAAAGTTCTTTCACAGTTCTTTCAAAGAATGAACACATAAAGCTAAAGGCACTCCTGGTGTTATGTTACTGGCTTTGGCAGGAATACACCAAGAATACATCTGGCCCATCATCTCTTAACTTTAGCTTGGGAAAGCAGTCTTGCATTGCTTATAATACCAGCATCACCACAGAAAAGTAGACTTAAACTAGGCAATTGTGAATTGTGATGTACTCTCCTGGTTATTATATCTAGTTAATATTAAGCTATTCAAAAGATATTTTATTTTTTATCATTGAATGATTAGGAAGAAATAGTATCATTATTAAAGCCTCCCTGTAGCTAAATTACATTTTACAGTTATGTTCTTTCATTCTTCAAGTGTTTCTGCCATTTCTTTATCCAGAAACAATGCCTTTATATCACAGCTTTCAGGGGGAAAGAAAAATAAATTCTCTAGTAGCAAAAGCACCTTTGTCTTTTACTTTAAGCACGAGGCTTCTACTTTAAAGATTTGGCATGGCTAGTTTTTTGGTCTTCCTTTTTGGCCTTGATTTTTCTATTTAGGTGGAGCGGTCTTAGTGGGATAAATGGATTTATGGGATAAAAGAGATTCTGTGGTTTTTAACTTGAAATAGAAGACTTCCATAGGATTTATATAAATTCTGAGTTTGCTTCGGCTATCCTGGAGAAATTAAATTCACTCTGTTGGTTTGACAGACACCTTATTTATCTAGCTGTTCTGGAACTGTGAATGGGCTTTGTAAGAGCATATTTCCAGCAATTCAAAACTTAACCTGTTGTTGCATATCAGACAGGTGCTTTTACTTTTATAAAGGCTTTATAAAGGCTTTTGTTTTCCTTTAAAGATTTTATTTTCATGTTTGCTATGATTCCTGTGGTTGGGTTTTTTTGTTTGTTTGGGGATTTTTTGTTTGTTTCTTTTTGTTGTGGTGGTGTTTGATTTAAATATATATATATATAAATCAATTTTAACCAATATATATTGATTTGGTTTGGTTTAGTTGCGCTTTTGCTTTTGCAGTACAACTAGCCACTTCCTTACACAGCTGGCCATTACAGCTGAATTAATTTACTGGACTGAATCTCATACTATTCTCTAACAAACTGCCATATTCTCATATCCTCCCATTATACTAAACACAGTGCCATCATTTAGGTTACGTCTGGCTTTAATGACATTTAGTGACATTTCCCATTACTATTACAGTTTGTTATCTACCCATGGTCACAGTCATTTCTTTATAACTTTAGGGCTGGTTATAATGAAGCTAAACAGGGGCAATGGCTCTATTAGTGCTTCTACATAAATGAAATATACTGAAGATCTGGAAATTTGTTCCACCATCCTACCTATATACTTTTGGATTCTACATAATATTCTACAGAACAATTTTCTTTACAGCCAGTTGCAAACTAAGTTCTGCAATGCGACCAAAATTTATCTTTCCTTCTCAGTAAGCACAACTTGCCTGAGAAAATATATTTTTAATACTTGATAATAATTTCTAAAAATTAAGTCTGTTCAATCTAGTAAAAAATCATATTTATGAAAGGAGCAACGTCTGTTAAATTCAGCAGTGTCTTCATGCTAAGTCTTCTCACAAAAAACATTCATTTAGTCATATTTCTTGACACACAAATGCACACAAACATCTCCAACTGATCTCATTTGTACAAAATTTCCAGGAGTGAATGTCTTCTGCAAATATTTGAAATCCTAATAAATGAGCTCTGACTACCAGTTTCAGCTTTTTAAAAAAAGGATTTTTTTTTTATTTTTGCCAAACTCATCTGAAAGTAAAAGAAACAATCCTAAAAACGGATGAAGGTTCAACTATAAAAACTTGAAATTTGTTAAGCACTTTTTCTTTTTCTTCAAAAACGTTACATGCAGTACTGTGGAGCTGTATTTGATTAACTGTAGTTTGGGACCGTCTGTGCTTTGACTCTACAGCACTCCTCAACTGCCAGTTCTGGAAGGAGCAATAGGTAATGGGGATAACACAGTGAATTTAGTCTGAACATAACATGCTGCTGTTCCTGGTCTTGCTAATGATCTCTATGATACTGAGTAAATTACTCCATATTACCATGTCCCAGAGTCATAAGGGTAGCCACATAAGGCAGTTTGAGAACTACAGATGGAACTGTCATTTATTATTTATTCTCTGTTCTTCTACCAGAGTTTTTAAAGTCATTCTTTGCCAACTAATGCACATTTTTTTCTGAGATAAACAATCCACACTTTCAGAAGAGTCAGACTGTGAGTACAGTGAGAGACAGCTTTTTTCATGTTGTTTCGTTAGAGTTCCAGCACAGATAACTTCCTACATGAAAATTACAACCTGGTACCCAAGGGTATATATTTCCAACATTGAAATACAATCCCCTCATTCACTTATCTGCCTTTCTAAGGCATCATCAAAGGAGGCTGAATGGGATGTGCTTGGCTAAAATGAAGACTGTTTGAAGTTCATTCAAACCAAATGCAGCAATATAAGAATATACTGACTGCTGAAGACCAGAAGGAAAGCCATCTTCTACCAATTGCCGATGCTGTAAATTCCATAATGCTGAAGAACATCTCTATCAGAAACATACTGTTAATAGTCTTTGAAAAAATATATCACTTTTACCTTTCTTTTCCAATGTTGTTCCATACTAGAATTTGGATTTGCTTTGTTTACCAGCCACAGCTGTTGTTTTTATTAGCTTTTCTCAAAAGCTGGCAATAACAATCTGAAGAGGTTTTTTTTTCAGAGCTTTTTCTTCAGCTCTTAACACCCACACAGCTGTAGCAAATATGATAGGTTCTACTTGTGAGACACTTTAGTTAGCAATAGAAACAATACAGAACTTGGAGATGTACCAAGAAAATAATTTCACCACCAGTCTGTCCTTTTACTGATTTAGATGGTTTTAAGTTGGTAGCTGGCCTCAAAGATATAACTCTATACAGCAAGACTTCAAATTCTGTTTGTGTTCCACCATCCAGATGACCCAGATACAGAGACCTTCAAGAAGGTCACATTACTGTTGCTTTGTCGTGATGCATACTGTGGCTGGTTTGGAATGCAGGCTTGGAGTATGGTCAATATGAGTTTCCATCTGCCTGCAAATGAGATGCCAATGGTCTCCTGTCAGAGCCAAAGCTCTCCTGAATAAGGTTGCAGGAAGATTTGCAGATAAGGATCCCGGTGAAGGCCATCGCCAAGGATGGATCTGGGAAAAGGCAAGAATCAGACTGTCACAACCTCCAGCACTGAGAAACTGCACAAAATGCTTCTGTTTGGAGGCTGGTTGACAAAGCAGCTCCAAATGAGAAGGGCAGAAGAAAGGCACAGAAATCATTCTGGCACACCTCCTACTCCTATTAGACTTAACAGTGCTATATCTCATCCCTTTTGCTTGAGAAAACAAATGCTAACAACTTCAGGTCATTCCACTTGTAGATACACTGCAGTTTGTGTTTCTTTGGTGTAATTATCAGTTTTAGTGAAAGCTGCCACTTAATTTCAGTCATGCTGCTTGGCTGTGCTGAAATCCATTGCTAAGGCCTGTAATGTTCCAAACATTTGTTTATTGCAATGTCCTAGAAAGTTAAAAATAATAAAAATTTAAAAAATCAAACATGTTAGTACTCTTTCATAAGAGTTGCAAATCCATCATTTCTTGGAAGTCTGTCCTCATAAATAGATCAGGTATCCAAAGCCATGACATCACCAGAAAAAAAAAAAAAAAAAAAAAAAAAAAAATAATTAAAAAAAAAAAAACAAACAAACAAAAAAACAAAACAAAACAAAAAAAAAAAACCTGCTTGTTCTTTTAAAGGGAAAGGGAAAAGCATAGGGAAGGAGGATAACATAGGGAAAGGGGGAAGAGAGGGGAAATGGGGAAATATATAAGGGAAAGATGTAGGGGAAGGACATAGGGGAAGGGGAAAGATATAGGAGAAAGAGAAGAGGAAGTGGAAGGAAAAGATGGATATCTTACACATATTAGAGTAACCATGTCTAAACCACCAACTATTATATAAAACGGAACTTATGGAAAGCAGATTGCTTGTTAACCTTTTCTGTTTTATTGCTATCATTTCATATCCATAAAGAAAAAACAAGGTAACATAATTTTTGTTTTAAGCAATAGCTTCTTGGTCACAGTGTGAGGTCCCTACCTATGCTCAGTATTTTGTTTCCTTCAATTTCTATTGTTCATATGTGTAATTAATATTCACAATGTTGGTGCATTTAGTTGCTATAGAAACCAATATTTCTTAAGCTTCCTCTGAAGTTTCTAAGTCTGCAGAAAGTTTGACCCAAGTTTACAACCTTTTTTTTTTTTTTTTTTTTTTTTTTTTTTTTTGGTGGTGAATGAAATAAGAAATAATTTATGGCTCCTAGGAGGTATGTTTGAATTTTTGTCTATGAGCAAAGTTTTATAAATCTGCATAGTAATACATCTCCACAGACAGTTACTAAATAGTCTTGAGACCTTATAAATTTTATCATCCAGAGGAATGTTATTAAGCTTCCTTTCATTATGTGAAAACACTCTGCATTGATAATTTGAATTGCACAAACTTCTCTGCTCATTTGAACGTGTAGATATTCATTTGTTAAAAGAAATAAAGTAAGGTAAAATCACATGCAAAGTCAAGGTAGGATATAAATTATTTTTTCTGAAACAGAGAATACAAGAATCCCAGTGGTAAAGCTAATTTATTATTGTAACACTCTTCAGAATTGTGCATTTTTATAATCTGCTCAGCACCAACATGTAAGCAATTAGTATATTTTCTAGCAGTTCTTGTTCTTTTAAAAGTATATACATCACACTGTGTAGCACTAATGTTTTCTGTGGCACCTGATGTCACTGAGAAGACCTATTTGATTGTATTTTGTGCAAAGCATGTGATAAAAGCACAACTTCTGGACATGGATGTAAATGAAATAGTCACAGAACTGCACAATACGGAGGAAAGGAAAGGAAAGGAAAGGAAAGGAAAGGAAAGGAAAGGAAAGGAAAGGAAAGGAAAGGAAAGGAAAGGAAAGGAAAGGAAAGGAAAGGAAAGGAAAGGAAAGGAAAGGAAAGGAAAGGAAAGGAAAGGAAAGGAAAGGAAAGGAAAGGAAAGGAAAGGAAAGGAAAGGAAAGGAAAGGAAGCAGAAATCCAAATGTAGGCTCCTACAGAAATAGTATCAGCTGAGGAAGGGGTTATGCAGAGATTTTGCAGCAGTCTGCATCCTGCTTCTGGCACTCTATATGTCTTAGACTGGCTTTTGGAGCAGAATCCATGTCTACCGTCATACGCTATGTATTTATCCAGGAATAAAAATTGAGACAAGTACCAACAAAATTACAGCCTGTGTTTGTAAAACCCCACTATACTATGAGCATGCAATTGTATTTAGAAGTGGTCAAAGTTCTCTAAGTAAAAACAACTAATGGATATTGTCCTTTTGGACACTAGATTAATGTATGATAATAAAAATTCTTAGCAATAAAAGGGAAAATGCCAACCTTACAGAAGCATTATTCTTTTCTCATTCCTCTGTCTTTCTCTGAAATGAGATCTTGACAGAGGGGACTATTTGGATATTGCTTTTAATGGGCTCTCAAATATGCCATTATTAGGAAATGTAATGAAGTTCCTCCCCTGTGTCCAATTTGCGTTTATTTGTTTGTTTTAAAGATGCAGAAGGGGCTGAGTTTTTTTGCCCTTGTGAACTTTATAGAATAATGGATCATTTCTTCTAATGGTTTTCTTTTTTGTTTGTTTGTATAGAAAGGGAGGACAACTTAGTAGACATTCTGTAAAGGCCTGGGGATGTCATCATGTCTATTGCAATTCATAATTGGATATCTTCATGTAATTTAAAACTATTAATGAATAAAATATAAGAGGACTTTCTACCCCTAAGTGAACAAAACATTTTTAGGAGATGGCAGTGTTATTTTCATCTCTACAGAGAACTGTTGATACTTTCTGAAGAAAATATACATTGTGTTTCTTCCAAGTATTTGGCAACAAGGGTGGGAGAAAAAGTGGAAGAGTCCTTGATTTTAAATGTAAATACTTTAAAAGTCTGCAGTGCAAAATTCTACAGATTTTACTTTTTATTTTTCTGCTCTATTTCCTAGTGGTATGGTATGCTGCTATGAATATTTGTATTTGTTTCAAATGCTCTCAGATCTGTCTTTATAATGTTGTGAGAGCAAAGTAAGTGAGCACCCATTAACAATTGCACAGGGATGCAGAGAAACAAGGAAAAAAAAAAAAAAGGAAAGGAAGGGAAGGGAAGGGAAGGGAAGGGAAGGGAAGGGAAGGGAAGGGAAGGGAAGGGAAGGGAAGGGAAGGGAAGGGAAGGGAAGGGAAGGGAAGGGAAGGGAAGGGAAGGGAAGGGAAGGGAAGGGAAGGGAAGGGGAGGGACGGGGAGGGGAGGGGAGGGGAGGGGAGGGGAGGGGAGGGGAGAGAAAAAGAAAGGAAAAGAAAAGAAAAGAAAAGAAAAGAAAAGAAAAGAAAAGAAAAGAAAAGAAAAGAAAAGAAAAGAAAAGAAAAGAAAAGAAAAGAAAAGAAAAGAAAAGAAAAGAAAAGAAAAGAAAAGAAAAGAAAAGAAAAGAAAAGAAAAGAAAAGAAAAGAAAAGAAAAGAAAAGATACCACCTTGAGTATGTTTGTGATACATATTATGATGGACAATTTCAGCAAAATGGCACAACTTTGTTGACATTTCTGTGTGCCTTTAAGGGGTTGCAGATTGTTTTCAACTGTGGCTTTGAAGAGGGAATACACTGTTACAGATCTATTTACTTTATCATTTTGTTTATCATATGACATTCATTGATGACAAATCTATGCAATGATTTGTTGAACTGTATATATCAAAAGTAGTATTGAGCAGAAACTTTACTGTATGGCTTTGATATTGCTTTCCTGCTGTGTAGATAAGAACTAGAAGAATGTGTAACTGAACATAGGCAACGACTATTTGTCTTTATTCATAGGTTACACATATTGCTTATGTGCAACTGAGATGTCTGAGATGATAGCTTAGAGCTATTCTATACTTAACTCTTGTACTTCACTGTTAGAGCAATTATGCTGACCATAGAAGATATGCAGAATTTTTTCCCATGCCCTCCTGTATTGTTCTCTATATAAAGGAAGAATACTATTGAAGGATATCAAAGAAAATCTTCAGAATCAAATGAAATTACCTAGTTGGCTGGCCTGTATGTCAGAGTTGTTCAGATCAACCAGAGAATATCTGGGAACAGATTCCCACAACAATTATAGGTTACTCAATATTGAACTGCATCAACAGAAACATCCTTTGGAGAGATTTGAGAACGTCTTGAAAGAAAAGGTATAAATCCCTAGCTCTTCAGAGATAAATATTTTAAAGCCATAAGGTAACAGGCTTAAGACACAATTATCATTCCAGAATTTCATGCATAATAACTACTTATCAACTGAAATAAACTCCATTTCAGAAATCTAAAGCTTTCAGTGCTTACTTACAGTAGTAGATTCCACCAAGGATCAGTTTCATGGATCAGGGCTACTACAGCAAAGCCTTTTTGTACAACCCGCAACAAAAGAAAAAAAAATCTTGAAGAAAACACTCTCAGAGCCATGGTTAGGAGAAAGTCTGTAATGGTTGAATGTGAATGTGAAAATAGGAAACAAGATCCCCAGTGTATGTAAGAATGCAGTTATGTAAAATCTTTAAAATGAAGCCAGAAGACTTCAACTTAGTATAGAAACAATGGGAGTAAGGGAATTATTTCAATTAGAACATGATGTAATCTATTTAAATTTTATTACAAGAGAACTACAGGGATGATAACACGTTGAAATAAATCATGATTTGATTTCATCTGGTAAAGATTATGAATCCAAAACTCAAACCTGTAAGACACAAGTCAGGCAGAATACCGCTTAAATAGTATCAAGGAACTAAGGAACTTTGTCTTTTCATAACAGGAATATGCAGTTATAATTCATCTCTCTTCATAGTTACAAGGTATTTTAGAAGAAAACATTCCTTTTAAAAATTATGACAATGCCCCCTTTCACTTGTTAACTTAGTCTAGAGGAATAAATAATTCAGAACCAGGACAGTAATTGACTGAAGAAAAAAAAAAAAAAAAAAAAAAAAAAAAAAAAAAAAAAAAAAGGAGAAAAGCCATAAAGATGCCAGCATGAAACCAAATGAAAGTGTTTGGTGTCAGATCTCTCCCTGTATGAAGTCTTAAGTCATTGATCTGTTTTACTCTGTGGTGCACTTTGGTGTTTTCTATACTCGGACTAAATAAAGTATAAGAAGATCAATTACCTAGGTATTCATAACCATGGAAGTCCAATACATTTCTCATTATTTTGACTTCAGCTAGATGAGTTTTTACTTGCATCACAGAGTATTAATAAAATTAAAACAGAGTGTTTATGCTTGTTTGTTTTACTTTAGTTTACTTATTCATTTATTCCAAATAAATGAGGCTAAGAAGTAGGCCAAAGTATATTTAACCATATGCAACGCTATAGAAAAAAACCTGAAATCCAAATGTACTGCTGAATCACGGATGCTGGATGTTTTGAGACAAATCTCATTGCAACTAGGATCCCAAGTGGAAAAAATGTCATTCATGGTGCAGTCTGAGTTTGAAGCTGAATTTTTTGTGTTTTTATTATTATTATTATTATTATTCCTTTCCTTCCAGCTTCCTCTTTCTTTCCTTTTTCTTTTTCTTTTCTTTCTTTTTTTCTTTTTTAATCTTTTACTATGTGTAATTCTTTCTTAAGTGGAAATGTGTTATATACTATTAACACAGAATCATGCATCCTAACCTCCTCTTCTTAATATTACATGCCAGTTTATCCAAACTACATCCTTTTTTATTACTTCTAACTAAAATATTAATAGACTAAATATTATTTTGAAAGAAAACATGAAGACATAGAAAATTACTGATTAATTTAGTGATGCTTATTCATCCCTTGTGAATATATTCAGGATAGAAGGATGCTCACTTTTCTGCTTTCTAAATATTTCTTGGATGTTCTGTTTCATTAAACGTATTTTAGAATGTATTATCTCTGGCATTGTGAACAGAAAAAATATCTGTAAAACTATACCACCTTCAGAAAACTAGATCTGATATCTCTGGTACATAGGAACATTCAGCTTAAAAAAATATATATTTTCATTTAAAACAGATTTATTTCTTCAATCCTAATTCACCATTGATAACATAGTAGGTAAACAATCTTCAGATCGTTCATCCCTTTACGGACATTTCTGATGCATAGTAGTATGGCTTTCTCAGGAAGTACATAGTTTCATATGTATATAATATTACACTTAATTTTCATAGAGATGAATATTGCTTCAGCAAATTTTCCTTGATTTAATGTTTTTAAACTCTAGGTTTCACAAGTCTTTAATATGTTAGAAGGACAGATAAACATTATACATTATTTACATTCAATACATACATTTCAGTAGAATCCATTGACAGCATCAGTCATAAATCTATCACTTAAAGAGGTAATAACAATGTAAGTAACTTACATGCAATTGCAGCATGAAACTTAGAGGTTTTTTTTTTTTTTTGTTTTGTTTTGTTTTTTTTCCTGACAGCATTTGTGTTATTTTAACTTTAAAATTTAAATACATGAAGAGACTTTAAAAAATATAATGATATCTAACAACCTATTTTGGGCACTCCGTGTTATGCTATTCCTCCAATAAAGGACATTTATTTATTTATTTATTTATTTTTTCCACGGGTTAGTACTGTGGAAGCTGTCTGAGGAGTAATGATTAAGTAAAAGATGTAGTATGTCAACAAAAGATTCTTGAGATGAAAATAATTGCTTTTTTGGAACAAAACACATTGGTATTTCGGTCCTGCTCATGTTGATGGAGGTAAATAATTTAGTGAACAGAAGAATTCATTAAATCACTTTCACAGCTGACATTCATTATGCACCAAAATCCAACTTTTGCAAAAGCAGTAGACTCATTTCTTTTTTTTTTTTTTCCATTTAAAGTCAGGGGATGTTATTTGAAACTTACCTTAAAACTGATGCTGCATCCCAGTCAGCATTTCTGTCATCCTTCTAACAAAGAATAAAGTTTTATTTTGTTTCAGATATTAATGGGAGCAACAGTGTGACAGGGAGCAGCTTTAGTTTTAAAGTTTGTGTCATACTAAGTTAAAGAATATACACTGAAAGATTCATACTGAAAGCTTCTTGACTAAGAGTTATTTCTACAATGACTGGAATTTCTCCCTTTCTTTCTTTCTTTCTTTCTTCCTTTCTTTCTTTCTTTCTTTCTTTCTTTCTTTCTTTCTTTCTTTCTTTCTTTCTTTCTTTCTTTCTTTCTTTCTTTCTTTCTTTCTTTCTTTCTTTCTTTCTTTCTTTCTTTCTTTCTTTCTTTCTTTCTTTCTTTCTTTCTTTCTTTCTTTCTTTCTTTCTTTCTTTCTTTCTTTCTTTCTTCCCTTTTTTCTCCTTTCATTTTCTCTCTTCTTTCCTTTCTTCCTTCCTTATTTCTTATCTTCCTTCTTGTTTTCCTTCTTTCTTATTTTTTACTGATACTGTCTTCCAAAATTTTTCAGTGTGACTTTGATTTTTGAATGCCAAGTTTCTACTCAGAAATGTTTCCATACCTGTTTGGTTGCTGCAGACACCTTCTTTATGAAAGCATTAATGGAGTTCAGGAAAACTGTCAAGTATTGCCTTTAAGTATCAAGGCCATTTTTCTGTGTGGAATAACTGGAATGGCTCAAAGCCCATGGGACACTACAACAATTTTACCAGTATTCTTGGTTGTTTGACAAAATAGAGCATAGGTTTTCTATTCTGAGAACTTTCCCTGTAAGAAATTATTTTCAGCCATGGCTTCTTCTCAATAGCACAGAGAGAATTAAAATATAGAGCTGTCAATTACTGAAAATGTCCATGACCTTACAGATCATCTCTCAGAATACAACTACCTAAAGGCAGATACTGAGTGAAAAATACAAAAATTATTGTGAATAGTGGATTGGATTTTGCTCTTCTACATTGATTACTCAGCATAATGTCCCTACAAACAGTTATAAACCGTGCTCTTGCTGGCAATCATGTTTTATTTCAGACTTCAAGCCTTAGATAGAGAGATAAATGGATGAGACATATTTATACAAAGTTATAAAACTGTACCTTTGAAGGCCTTGGACTTGTAAATAGTTCTAACACACAGCATATAATAGGATATTAGTTTTAAGCCTCTCATGCATGAGGCATAGATCTACATGAACAGCACATAATCAACTCTCATCTAAGGTCACTTTCTTTCAAATTCAGTGATGAAATTGTAGCATGCAATATAGCCATGCAATTCTCTCTGCTTCTGACTTTTGTTGAATGCGACAAAGGTATAACAGATGTTTTAATGCAGATATGATTAACTCCTTCTTTGAAGTGGTTCATAAGGTAGGGAGATGGAGCTTGCTTTCTCCTTTTCTCACAGACATACACAATGCACAGATATAGGCAACACCAGTATCTGATAATTTGGATTTCTGAACAGAATCTGAACTGAACCTGAAATCCAAGTCCAACATAACAAGTTTTAGAAAAAAACAGTGGTGCACCATTAAAGGTGCTGGACTCTGCATTTCAGTGCTAATACCAAGGTGACATTTTATGTTCTAAAGAAGGATGCTCCACCTGTCTAATTTAAGTATCTAAACTTAAAAGGCATCTAATGATTCATCTATTAATATTTAAGGAATTGAGATAGCTACCATTAAAGAAATGCTTTACTAGGCACCTACAGTCTGAATGTAAGGAGGACATCTGTGTTAAATTAAATAATATCTAATGCCTTTTTTTTTTTTTTCAAGGTCAGGTGAGTCAAAGTTGTAAATAATTCTGCAGTTATATTTGTAATATATTCATCTAAGCTGTTGGTAGTTCATACTAAAATTGCTTATCATAGAAGCAAAGAATGGCAAAAGAATATCACAGCCAATAATTCCTCCTTTTCTTGCAGAAAAAGTCAAGAGATCAAAATGCCGACTGTTGTGGGGTTGTTTTTTTTTTACAAGAAGTTGTTCCTTTTCGTTTCTCAAGACTACACAGAATAAAAAGTGCTTGTGAAAGAGGACATATTGTTAACAGAGATATTTAGACAGAGTGATGAGAATGAAAAGCTTTTAGAGTTATTCCTCTGATACCCTGTCATTCTGCCACCTGAGAATGACAGTCTGATAGTATGCAGTATGAGGCAAGGAAATTTCACTTTGAAAACATCAGCAGGCCTTGTACATCTGTTAATTAAAGCAATCTGCCAGTGTTCCTCTTAGGCATGCAATGAATCAGTGCTAAGCTAATGTGACACACTTTCACTGCTGCTGTAATAGAATTGAACGTAACACATTTATTTATCAGGTGGCTACCCTTCCTTGTCTGATAAGGAGGTTTGCCCGTTGTACTATCACTGTCTGGTCTAGTTGTGATGTGCTGAAGTTTTTCAGTATGTTTCACTGAAGTTATGAAACAGCATGTGGATCAACATTTCTGCTGGCATATTCAAGCATAGTTTTTGCCTTGGATTAAGCTAATGGTAGTTTTGCTCTACAGTGTTAGAGAACTGGTGACCAGTATTTGCTGATAATAAATCCTCAAAAAATGTTTTTTTGTCTAGAAAATCTTCAGTCAGTATACATGGTTTCATATACATTTCTGCCTTTCTTTTTTATCTCCATAAACATGATCAGTCATTAAAAATATTACCTTTCCATAACTAATGGAAAAAAAATCTAACTTCTGAGACCTACATTAAATGCCTTCCTCAGAGAGCACTGAACCAAGAGAAATACAAGTTCAGCCTGAGTCCCAAAACTCAAGTATAGCAAAGCACTGAATTAAGGATAATATTACTGGAAAATATGAATACTGGATACAACATATTAATAAAACACAGTGTGATATAAACTTTGCCTAAAGAAAATGCATCTAGATAACAGTAGTTTAATAGACTGAAGTGAATGACTAAACATGGATCCGCTGAGAAACTATATGTTCCTCTTTGTATCAACCATATCTGCAATATTCCCTCACCCAGGGATTTGGCTGCCTGTGTTTAAAGTCAGTGCTAGAATGAGACAGCTGCGTAACCCTGGATCACACTGATTTGAAAATGAATAAAATTGTAGGAATGAGCTAAATGAAACCTAATGGAGTCCAGGGCTTGTTGACGACAGAGATGCATTTAATCACAGTCCCTTGCTCTGTACTGAACTACACTGTCATAAGCCCATACCTAGTTTAACCTGACATTTTCTTGCAGAGGCTGGACTCTGAAACTCAAGTAGATTCATCTGGCGGTCATGAAGCTCTTGGTTAATTTTGGTGATGGCCTTATTGATCTTCTATGACTGCTGTGAGAATGCATCCATGGATGGTGATGTGACTACCTACCTATCTTGCTGTCATCCCCAGCTCCCAGCTTGCAGAGCAATTTCTGTTAACTGTATGTTAGGATGTTGTCAATCTCTATGGATTATGCTTACACAGGTTTCATATTCTGAACTCTAGGAGCAAATATGTTACACCAGCAGATAGAAAACAACACAAACATGAAACCAGTGTCAGTCAAGTGTTGTCAAAGGGAAAAATCACTCTGTAGAGCAAGGCCACAGCCCATAAAAATTAATACAGAGGAGTGTGAATACACACAGACAAGCATGTACTTGATTTTATTACATATTCTGCTGGAAGACTGAATTTTAACATCACTTCTTACCCTTTGGACAGTCTCAAGTAAATGGCAAAAAATGCATTATTTCTGCAATTTTTTATCTATAACTATATTACATGGTTATTCATTTGACCTCTGTTTTTGCCCTAATAAAGCAAAAATCTTTTAATTTTGCAGTATAGCTTATAAAGTTTAAGACATCCATCCCAATGTTTGCTAGCATAGAAAGTCCTACAAGCCACACAGGCCTTCTTTGTAACAGGCTTTCTGACTATGGTTGGGGGGCAAAGGGTAGACCATTCCATAGTTTGTGCAGCACTTGGAATCTCTTGACGAGGTCATTTATTTGGGCTTCTAGATGATACTTAGGCCAGCACTATATAATCAATGGAGAGAAACAGGCTTCTAATTAAAGTACTGTAACTGTTGAAGGTGACTACCCAGTTACATTAAGCACAAAAGAATTTGAATTTCATATGCTATCTGAAGTAAATCATGTAGTGATAAAAATTCCTAAATCTGCAATAGCAATCAACGTTAATACTCTTGTAACTCTTAACAAACACAGTAAGGAATGATGGCATGAAATAATGGAATGTACCTTAAAGGTCATCTAGTTTCAACCTTTCTGATGTGGGCAGGGACACCAGTCTCTAGATTAAGAAGACCAAAGTCCCATCTGGTGTGGCCTTGAAAGCTACCAGGCATCCACAGCTTCTCAGAGCAACCTGTTCCAGTGCCTCACCATCCTCATTGTGAAGAATTTCTCTCTGATAGAGACCCTCTTTAACTTTTCTGTAGGAATCCTTGAAGTACTGTAAGGCCACTTCTCTTTTTTAGGCTGAACAGCCCCAGCTCTCTAAGCCTGCATTTGTAGGAGAGGTGCTCCAGCCTTATTAACATCTTTGTGGCCTCTGGCTTTGCTCCAACAGGTCCAGGTCCTTCTTAAAGTAAGGGCTCCAAAGCTGAAGGCAGTAATGCAGGTGTGGTCTCACAAAAGTGAAGTAGAGCAGGATAATCACCTCCATCAACCTATTCATGATTCTTTTGATGTGCTCCAGTATAGAGTTGGCTTTCTGGGCTGAAAGTGTACATTACCATCTCACGTTGAGCTTCCTCATTGTTGCTCTCAGCTTATTCTCTCTCCAGCCTGCATTTGTGAATGGGATTGACCCGATCCAGATCAAGTACCTTGAACTTAGCTTTGTTGAACTTCACCAGGTTCACACAGGCCTGCCCCTCAAGCATGTCCATGGTCCCTCTGGGTGGTATCCCTTCCCTCTGGTGTGTCAATCATGTCACTCAGAATGATGCTGTCAGCAAAATTGTTGAGCGTGTATTTAGTGCCACCGTCCTTGTTGCCAACAAAGATGTTAAATGGCACCAATCTCAGTAACAACACTGAAAAGCACCACTTGTCATTGGTGTCACTGGTTTCTGCATCTGTGCAAAAACTTCTGATGATGGATTTTAAGAATCTGGAAAAGGGGGAAAAAAAAATCAAACAAACAAATAAACAAAAACAGATTTGTAGCCAGGAACTGAATATTTCATTGCAATGTCTGTTACATAAAACTAACACAAGCAAAAAAAAAAAATAAAAAATGTTTAAACAGTCTGTTGCTCTAGTTTTACAGTTTAAATTTGATTGTTTTTATTTAACATGCTGTTGGATATCTTTTCAATCACAGAGCATATATCTCAAGCATGTTTTTAAACTAGTCAGCATGTCTGTTGTGCTCTGAAAGAGTCACCCTTCACTTTGAACAGCTCAGCTCAAACAGTCTTAGGTTGCTACTTTTAAAGTAATGCAGACAGTGTCTTTTCCTTGAAATTAAATGATATACACATTCCTGTCAGCAGTTCTTCAAAATGTAACTAGAAATCTTTAGGAAAAATAACAGTATAAAAATTAAAACTAATCCTCTTAAGAGATTTTACCTTTTATAAACTTCAAACATCATTTGCTCTCTATTGTTAGCAAAAGTGCCAGCACACTTTAGTTATTCTTACATCTAGAATGAATACTCTATAATTATCACAGACTGCTGTGCGTATGTAATAAAGGATATCATTGCTTTGCAAGAAAATATATAATGAGACTTTTACTCAAGGTGGATTTGTAAAAATAACACAGATAAAGACAGTGGAAGAGACAAAAAAAGAAGTTAATTCCCAGCACAGCTTTGCAAGCCATCCTTATCCAGTGACATCTAGGAAACCCACAGACTGTGATTCACAACTAGGATGTGATGATGAGGGATAAGTGAAAGAATGACCCTTACAAAAATGAAATCTCAAAACAATTTATGAAAATACTTGAGTTAAACTACTGCAAAATCTTTAGTTTAAGCCAGATAATTCTAAATCAATGACAAAATTTTACTGTCCTGTTGGTTCTGGTGGTAAAATTCTTATACAACAAATATACTAATATCATCATAGAGGATTAAGTTATATCTTAAGCTGGAAGGAATGCTAAAGGTTATCTAATTCCAACCCTCTACTGTTGACTGAGTTGTCACCAGATCAGGCTGCTGAGGGCCTCATCCATCCAGGTCTTGGGTGCCTCCAGAGATGGGACATCCACAGATTTTCTGGGTAATGTGATTTGGAGCCTCATGATTCTCTAAGTTAAGAGCTTCTTCCCAATACCTAACACAAATCTCTCCTTTTAGTTTAAAGCCATTCCCCCTTATCATCTCACTATTAGACCACGTAAAAAGTTGGGCTCCCTTGTGCTTCTAAGATCCCCTCAGGTACTGGAAGCCTTCTCTTCTCCAAGCTAAACAAGCCAAGCTCCCTCAAACTTTCTTCATAAGAGTGGTTCTGCAGCCCTCTTGTCATCCTCATGGTGCTCCTCTGGACTTACGCTTTCTTGTGCTGGCTGCCCAGGCCTGAACACATTACTCCAGGTGGGGCCTCACAAGGGCAGAACAGAGGGGGACAATCACATACCTTGCCCTGCTGGCCACTATTCTTTTGATGTAGCTCAGGATATTGTTGACCTTCTCGGCTGCAGAAGTATACCGCTGTCTTATGTTCAGTTTTTAAGCCACTAGAACTATCAAGTCCTCCACAGGACTGCTCTCAATAAGCCCTTCTCCCAGTCCATAAACATATTTGGGATTGTCCCAGCCCAAATACAGCATCTTGTATTTGGCCTTCCTGAATCTCATTAGGTTCATCTGGGCCCAGTACTGTTCAGGTCCTTTTGGATAGTGTCCCTTTCTCTATTATGCCAGCTGCACCACAATACTAAGTGTCATCTACAAACTTGCTGAGGGTACACTCAATCCCAATGTGTATTTCATCGATGCAGATGTTGAATAGACAGGCCTCTTGGAACACTGTTCATGATTAGCCTCCATCTGAACACTGAGTCATAACAAACTCTAACTGCAACTCAATCAATTCTTTATCCACTGAATACTCCACCCTTCAAATCCATATCTTTCCAATTTAGAGACAGGACTGTTTAGGGGGACTATGTGAAAGGCCTTGCAGAAATCCAGGTAGATGACATCAGTTACTTTCCTTTGTCTTCTGAAGCCATCATTCTATCACAGAAGGTTACAAGATGGGTCAAGCATGGTCTACTCATGATGAAGCTGTGCTGACTGTCTCAGGTCACTTCCTGTCTTGCACGTGCCACAGTATAGCTTCCATGAGTATCTACTCCATGATCTTCCCAGGCACTGAGGTGAGGGTCATCAGCCTGTAGTTCCACAGGTCTTCTTTTCACCCTTTCTTGAAAACAGGAGTGATGTTTCCCTTTTTCCAGTCACCAGGGACTATTCTTTGTAGCCATGAATTTCCATATTTGATGGAGAGGAATAAATCAGGGATGAGTAAGACTGATAGAAGTCTTTTCAATAGCATGGACAGTGTGAAGGACAGATCTGGTTTTCTTTTGTTGTCTCAAAGCTTGCTTCATGAGGTTTTTCTGATGATAAGACTCTGACTGGCGACTGCTAACTATCTAGGAGAGTGAATGGTGGTTGCTATTGTGCCATCTCTGCTTATGATTGCAAAGATAAGCAGAGACAGGACAAGCAGTCTTTTTCAGGGGTGCTGCTTGAAGGAGCTGACCACTGCAGAAGGCGATAATGCTTGTGTCTGGCAAACAGAGGCACCACCAACCCCTGCTGGCTTATCTGTGGGCCAGGAATGTCACAAAAGCTGGTTTTAAAGCATTTTACAGAGAGTGTTTGCCTTCAGAAGATGCTTGTTTAGACATTCATTGTTTGTTCGAGATATCCTCAAACTTCAAAGAAGAAGAAAAACAACCCCACCGAAATGGGGGATAAAAGGCCCTCGCTAAACTGGGGATTTTGGGGGAGACGATTTTTGGAGACGATCTGAGAGACGATCTTGGGAGACGATCTCTGGAGACGAACTCCCAAAGATGGCTTTGACGGAGAATTCCCTGAGGGGAAACCTCTTCGGAAGGCCGGCTTGCTGCAGTGCTTCCTGACTTTCTCCCATCCCCCGCGGTGATCAGACGAGTTCCTGAAATCAACGGACCTACTGTGTACCTCGCTGGACCCACGGTGGTGACTATCTCTCTTGCTCTCTACAGACTCCTTGCTTATTTTTCCTACTTTTCCTATCGCCCACCTTCCCTTCCCCATCTCCCTAAAAAGGCTAGGACTTTAATAAACTGGTTGGACCAACATTTGAACCGTTGCTTCTTAATCTCACGCCGGGTGTATACACATATCAAAGAACCTTGCCTCCCTCCTACAAATTGGAGCGAGACATTTATTATTGGCGTCACGGACAGGATACCCGCCGTGAGAGTGTTGTCCTCCCAGATATAGCCTGAAACTTTTCTATGTGCACCTCCTGGAGTTGCAAGGAGCGATAGTTTTGGTAACTTAGATGTGAGCACCTCTCCAGGAAGACCGCTCCATATTCTGAAACTTTACTTGCTTTTGTGTTCACCTCTTGGGGACGTATGAATTAATTTTGACTATTTGCTTTTGTTTTATACGTGTGTGCCTCCTCGAGAAGACAATTTTGCATTTTTTGTGGTTTAAGTAACTTGTAACGTGTTTTGGAATTTGAAAAGTTGTGTGTGTGCACCTCTTGGAGAAGTGAGGAAGTAAATTTTTGACGTAAAGCGTGTGTTGCTCTCCAAGAAGTTTATTCCTCTTTAAGAAATTTTGAAGCGTTTGGTAACTTTGGTGGCTTGAAGCTTGAAGTTTTTCTGGCCTGACAGGATAGCCAGGAGCGATTTAGGTGTTTACATGTTCTTTGTAAGAGTTGATTGTGCTTCTTGGTCTTTTGTGTAAGGGAGGAGTGATTTGAGAATTTGCGTTGTTTAAACTTTTTCTGTGCGCACCTCTCCGAGTTGTAAGGATTGAGGGTGTCTTGTAACCTAGGTGCGGAATTTGCAGTTTTTTTTTCCTCTGTGTGGCCTCGCAGGAAAATAAGGGGCGATTTAACCCAAAAGGTGTTGTTTTAGCCTGCTGTCTTTGTGTGCTCCTCTAAACAAAAGGGAGGCATGATTGTAGCATTTACATTTGTTTGATTGGTGCGTGCCTCCCTGGGGAGGGGTAAGTAGTTAAGTGTACCTTTTCTTCCCTTAGTGTAGATCTTTTAGGGTATTGAGAAATGAGTGAAAGTATTGCCACTATGAAAAGTGAAAATGTGCTATTTGACCTTTTAGAAAAGCACGGTGCTCGGCCCTCTTTATCAGGGGTGGATTGGGCACGACAAAACTGGCATAACTTGCAGAGTGTTTCAGACCGCATTTGTGTTTTACAACATGGGGCTCGTACCCGAGCCGGGAAAGGAAAATCGTTTATTTGTGCGGTACTCGGTGCAGCTTTAAAAGCAGCCGTGGAGTTCCGAGATGAAAAACATTCGGCAGAAACCCAAACCATACAAGCATTACAGGAATCAGTTAAAGTAATGCAAGAATTGGTAAAAACTCTGCAGAATCAAATAGTGAACCTTGAGGAACAATTACAAAGAGAGCAACATAATTCAGTTTTGTTGCAAATGGCGTTTAAGGAACTATTAGCGTATAAGAATACTAGCAATGCTGTTGTCCATAATTTGCCTCAAGAAAAAACTTTTCCTCAGAAGGAACTACAAGGAATGAGGGAAGGGCTTGACAAATTAGAGGACTCGCCAACCCAATTGCGTCCTTTGATAAAAACTGAATATGCATTTGATAATGGTGAGGACCTGGAACCTAAAATGAATGTTAAAGAAATTCCCTTCTCTGTCACTGAATTAGCAAAACTGAAAAAGGATTTTAGCCGTTCTCCAAAAGAATCAGAAACGGAGTATGTATGGAGAGTCAGTCTAACTGGTGGAGACCAAATAATGCTAACCGAAAAGGAGGCTGAGGGTTATTGGGGGCCAGGAGTATTTTTAACTACTGGCAACAACCGTGCTCCCTGGTCCCTAACACAGAGGGCTGCTTACTGGGCTGGTGGTCTCAACCCTTTAGAAAGGGGAGACCCTCTTGCTATTAATGGGACAGTGGATCAATTGGTTGAAAGTGTCCAAAAGGCTGCCTGTTTGCAAATGATGTATGATAGAAAGTTGCAGCCACATCATGAATCACCTATGATGATGCCTGTTGATCCTGAAAGGATGACTCCTTTAATTAGGGGGCTTCCAGAATCACTGAAACCTATAGGTATACAACTACAAGGAAAAATACAAGCTTTGCCTCAGGGAGAAAGAACCCGGGCAGCATTAGAAAGAACTGTAACCTCTAACCATGTGCAGTCAGGATATAAAGTATGGACATGGGGGGAGGTTGCCCAGGAATTAATTAATTATGAAAGAAAATATGGGCCGGCAATTTCTAACACTAGTAAATTTGACCCAAGGGAAGTGAGGCTTGCAGCAGTCAGCCTTGCCCCTGGGCCACCTAGCCCAAACCTCAGTGAAACTGGAAGGGTCTCATTGCCAGTAAGAACAGGTAGGCGAAATATTGGTCATAAACGTAATCGTCTCTGGACACTTGGCTGGCAAAAGGGTGTTCCACGAGATTTGATGAATGGATTACCCACAGTCAGACTAGAGAAATTAGTTAACTGGTGGCCAGAACAAAAGCTCAGGAAGCTCAAGGAAAGCTGATGCTTTCGCCCCCTCCCCCAGATGAGTGGGGGGGGGGGGGTGGAAGGCAGTGAGGGGTGGATGTATTAGAAAGCTCACAACAAAAGGAGATCCTCGATTTAACACCTTCTGTCCCGAGGCCTCACCACTCCTGCCAATTGCCCCTGTGAGTCACAATACAGTTACTGATAAGCCAGGGAAACACTTATCTCCCTGGCCAGCCTGTGTCAACTGACTCAGCTAACCTGAGGACAGTTTCCCTAACCTTAATGAAATCCCTTAAGAAATATCCTTGGAAGGCTAAGGACACCCCGATAAAGAAATGTAAAATCAACTCTTGCTGGATTGTTCCCTCATTTTTAAATTGTATTAACGTTAGCCCCAAAAGGGCAAGTTGTCTTGTTTTATTTTACAGAAGATCCTCGTGGGACCTTTACTGAACACAGAATGGCTGATAGCTGACTTTAACCATTTGTGTTTTGTGACAGGAAAATTGAAGATGTGATCTTGCTGGAATGCTGAATATACCTCTTGATTACATATTTTGGTTGCAATAGTATTATGTTTTGTTTGTTGTGGTTAAACTGATTGTGATTTGCATGAAACTCCTCCATAGTGTTTCCAAATTCCTAACAAATTGGGAAATGAGCCAAGGACCCATCTAATATTTGTTAGATATGGTCACAAAAGAAATCTATCATAAAGCCCTTTGCACCTGATACTTTTCAGTGTCACATCAGTCCAGGAGTTCCATACAAAATATGGTTGTTGGAAAATGTCTAAGTTTTGATAAGAGATGTGTTTCTGGGATTGTCCGTCTTGTGGTTTATACTAAATGTAATTGTTAATGGTAAATGGCAGTGGAAGTGCCGCAAGCGAAAGCATCCCGTGCTGCTCTTCCTCACCGCCACCGCCCCCCCCACCCTCTGCCGCTTGTGATCAGAAAGTAAACAAATCGTTACTTCCGAATAGGGACAAAAGCACAACATTGGAAGTGCACGTGCCCTTAGTTTAGTGTTAATTATTACCCCTGATAAGACCAGTATTACAGACAAAGTAAGTGATCAATTTGGTATGGGTAGTAGAAACCCCAGGTAGGGATAAGAATGCAGTGTCTCATGCAGGTTAAGAAAGGCAAATACGATCAAAGTTTACCTGTGGTAATTAGACACGGACTCTGTGGTTAGTGCAGAACAAAAACTTTTATTGTGAACAATGAACTTAAATAATATGAACTTGGTCAAGTGCCTTATTAAATACGACTCTCTTTTCACGCACGATGGTGCTGGATCTTCCATCCTGCCCTGAGGAAGATGGCGCTGGAGCTGTGCTCGATCCTCTGGTGCCGTCCCGCGGCACCCAGTCTTTGGAACGAGGCACAGGCACTGTCAGTCTCAACTCCATTTCGTTGTACCTCAGCGGTGTCTCCCGGTAATGGGAGATGAGGTCGTAGAGACTGTCAAAGATTCTGTTGTTGGTTAGATAGTACTTGTGGCTGTTGGCATCCTGCCACCAATGGATGCGACAGTGCTGCACCCCTCCATTACGCCAGATGGACAGGACGTAGTCCCCAATGAATGTCCCGCTCTCTCTTACAAGAAAGGAGCCGTCGGGAGCCCCCATCATGGTGCAGTACTCCCTCAGCACCCGCTCAGCGATGAGCCGCCCACTGCACCCTGGTCCCATCCTGCCATGGAACCAATCCTGCGCGAGATGTAGCTCGATGTTGGCGCTCACCTCCTTCTGCGCAGGTCGTCTTCTCCATCTGTTCCAGGCTGGGACTTCGTAGAGCGGATTCCACGCGTAGATTATGGGGTCGTCCATGATTTGAGTATCTGTGATCTGCTCCCGCTGCTCCTCCTCCATGATCTGAGAATCCTCCGCCTGCTCCTCATCCATGATTTGACTACCCGTCGTCTGCTCCGTCTGCTCCTCTTCCATGATTTGGCTATCTGCCGTTTGCTCCTCTGTCTTCGCCACTTGCTCCTTGGTCATACACGAACCCATGGTCTCTTGCCACTCACTCCAAGCCGCCTCAGGTTTGGCGGGCTTGCCAATGGTCTTTATAATATCTGCTCACACCCATGCCAGGTGTGCAAGCTAGACGTCCCGTGATCATGCCAAGAGGGTCTGTCTGGCAGGAATAGTTACAATCTTTCGGTTTTATCCCTCCTTGTCTGCTGAATTGTTTGCACCTCTGAAGGTCTTTTGCTAGTCCGAGCAAGAATGTCTTCATTTTCTCCCAGTAATATACACGTTAAAGGAACTTAAGTAAGGGACCCGGACAAATTTATTGATGGAGCTTGGAAATTATATTGAAAGAGGGACTGTAGTGAAAGAATTGGAAAGAACAATAGCAGCTGCACCAGAGCAGGATCTGAAGATCCCAGGATGAGTTTTGCCCCCAGTGGACTGAACGCATTGTGCACACAGCAGTGTAAAGATGTTTGTTTTCTGGTAGACACGGGTGCATCTCACTCTGTACTGCATCAAGAATGACTGCCTATTGATGATTTTTGTACCAATAGCAGGAGCAGGCCAACAAGAAAAAGCTTACTAATTAAATAGAAAAGGGAGCTAAGGGTAAAGCAAGTAACAATGGGAATAAGTGACTATAGCTGTAAATAACTTTCTGTGAGTAATTATTATTTTAAAGAGATCTGAAATACATGCCTGTATGAAGGTATATATATTGACTGAAAATAATTATGACCTTACAAGTAACGTTATGTTTAGTGTGTTATCAATCAAGGTTTTGATTGAGTGATGATGATGATATAAACATTTAATTCCCCATTATCCCCCATCCCTCTTTTCCCTTATGCTTACTTTTTTTTTTTTCTTTCCTTTCCTCACCACCGTGAATGGTCATTTGCACATCAGTTTCAAGCAACCTTTGAGCCACGGGGTGGTGTGAAGGACAGATCTGGTTTTCTTTTGTTGTCTCAAAGCTTGCTTCATGAGGTTTTTCTGATGATAAGACTCTGACTGGCGACTGCTAACTATCTAGGAGAGTGAATGGTGGTTGCTATTGTGCCATCTCTGCTTATGATTGCAAAGATAAGCAGAGACAGGACAAGCAGTCTTTTTCAGGGGTGCTGCTTGAAGGAGCTGACCACTGCAGAAGGCGATAATGCTTGTGTCTGGCAAACAGAGGCACCACCAACCCCTGCTGGCTTATCTGTGGGCCAGGAATGTCACAAAAGCTGGTTTTAAAGCATTTTACAGAGAGTGTTTGCCTTCAGAAGATGCTTGTTTAGACATTCATTGTTTGTTCGAGATATCCTCAAACTTCAAAGAAGAAGAAAAACAACCCCACCGAAATGGGGGATAAAAGGCCCTCGCTAAACTGGGGATTTTGGGGGAGACGATTTTTGGAGACGATCTGAGAGACGATCTTGGGAGACGATCTCTGGAGACGAACTCCCAAAGATGGCTTTGACGGAGAATTCCCTGAGGGGAAACCTCTTCGGAAGGCCGGCTTGCTGCAGTGCTTCCTGACTTTCTCCCATCCCCCGCGGTGATCAGACGAGTTCCTGAAATCAACGGACCTACTGTGTACCTCGCTGGACCCACGGTGGTGACTATCTCTCTTGCTCTCTACAGACTCCTTGCTTATTTTTCCTACTTTTCCTATCGCCCACCTTCCCTTCCCCATCTCCCTAAAAAGGCTAGGACTTTAATAAACTGGTTGGACCAACATTTGAACCGTTGCTTCTTAATCTCACGCCGGGTGTATACACATATCAAAGAACCTTGCCTCCCTCCTACAAATTGGAGCGAGACAGACAGTCTCACATATTTCTATACTGGGTATAAATATATAGTTTTGTCCAAAGATACTGACATCATATACTGTACAAATATTATTGAAAACTCATACAATTTATGAAGACAAACAACTGTTTCAAAACGAAATGACACTCTTTTGGCTCTAATTTACTCCCTTGGGAAATGTTTGCTTCTCTTTTTTGCTCATTTTTCCTGCTGTTTGTTTGCAGTGTCTCTGTGAAAATGTTATGTTTCTCTTATTGTCATTTATTTTAGAAAAAATATTCCTTTTGTATGTGTAATATTGAAGATTAAAAAGAAATTGTACCCTAATGTGTCCCTGTTTTGCAGTTATCAATACCAGCAGTAGTATTTTGCAGGTTTTTTTCCTCGTCATTTTTATGCATCCTTGTCTGACTTAAGCACTTAATTAAAATGTTAAAGGCAAGTGCTGTGCTCCTATACTGTATTTCAGTAGAATCTTTCTGCCTTTTAAAAATCCTAACACAGTAAGGACAAGATAACATTTTAAAGGCGGAAATTGTTAGCAGAACTGATCTAAGATGCCAACATAAAATGTTAATGCATACTCACAAAATTCTTAGAGAATGGAAAGTAACAGCCAAAAACTGTCATTGTTTCCTATGGGTTTAAAAAAGATTTAAGGATTTAACTTTCATGAAAAAAAAAAAAAAAAAATTAAAAAAAGGCAAAATCACAGATTTTTATGCACAAAGAAGAGCAGCAGAAAATAATGAAAATAACAAATGATACATGGGATGCATTGCATTAGCATTTGGGTATTACAAGATATATTATATTGAAATTTTTAGAACAACTGACTTACTGACTTACTAGTCCAATACTTTAATCATCTTCTTTTATATGAACTCTCAACCTCATACACGCTGTCATATCTTCTGCTATTATAATCACCAAAAAAGGTTTACTTTTATAATAACGGAAAATAAAGAGAAAGATTCCAGAATATTAATCACTTTTAGAGACAAAGTGATTAAATCATGCTGTAATTTTTCAGGCCGTATTATTTGAGATGGTGACAGTATTTTTTTTATTATTTTGATTACAGTGAAGTGTCATGCAAAGCTGTACTGACGAGTAAGTATATCTTAGTGATTAAAAATGTTATGAGCACATAAAGCCATTGGAAAAAAGACAAAATACACAAAGTTAGCAGCTTGCTATCAATATATGAAAATAAGGGAACTTCCATGCTCACATCTCTAATTCCATAATTGTCAAAAGGGTAATTTCACTAGCAAAATATTAAAGGTCATCTTCTTTTTATTTTTCCTTTTTAATTCAATTGAAAATATTATTTTTATTGCATTCCTTTAATTTTCTTAGTGGTGATAATTGTCCTCATTACACACTTGCTGAATCAGGTTACTGATTAAATGACATCAAGCAGGACAAAAGTTAACAATTGCAATATCCCATCAAAGAGTTTATATTTGCATTTAATGTCATTTGAAACACAAATCTGAATCATTAACTCCCAGTCAGCAGAGTAAAACCCAGTCTGACTTCCCTCTTTAATTACCTGGATAAAGGGAATTGAGTTTTTCAACAGATGAACATTCATTTACAAATCAAAGAGATTTTTTTCTTAGAGATTTTTAGTCCTCAGGCAATCCAGCTCTTTGAAGTCTGCAGTCTCAAAATCTAAAGTAACAATTAATTTTAACAATGTGTTATCAATACTTCAGAAAGTGTTATATGCTGAAACAGTGTGGATCCATTAAACCCTGTCTTAAGCCTATCCAAAGATATTTTGTTCTTTGGCTAAGAATTCATGATGACTTCTCAGTCTTCACTTGTTTTACAGAATTCAAAGGACATCAATAATAAAGGACCATGAAAAAAAAAAAAAAATTAATGAAAAGTGCCTTAAACAGTTAAAAGAGTTCTGTTTTTGTACCTTCCCAGGGCAAATACCACTGCAAATACAGCTAGGGTGTATGGCTCTGTTTACGCTTTGAAACATACATAGGCTGATGCAAAAGTAATGCCTCCTATTATGCCGGCTCACAATGTCAACAGCAGATGGTGGTATGGCAGTAGAGGTTGAACCTCCCACCAGTATTCCATTACACTTTCTTGCCATGCGACTGATGGCAGCAGAAGGGCAGTCTGACAAATGGTGTCTGACATGGAAGCACAGATGAAGCAAAGGTGTGAAACTGGATTCATCCATGTGGAAAAAAAATGACATCCCTTGACATTCATCGATGGTTACTGAACATTTATGGAGACAAATCACTGGATGTAACACACTGATACACTGAGTGGTGTGTTTCATCAGTGGCAACAGCACTGTGACAGACTAACCATGTTCTGATGGGTCGAAGATACTAAACCTGTGAGTTATTTCTGTTCATTAAGTCTGATGTATTTTTTAGTGATACTGTCTCGCTCCAATCTGTGGGAGGGAGGCAAGGTTCTTTGATATGTGTATACTCAGCATGAGATTAAGAAGCAATGGTTCAAATGTTGGTTCTACCAGTTTGTTAAAGTCCTAGCCATTTTAGGGAGATGGGGAAGGGAAGGTGGACGATAGGAAAAGTAGGAAATACAAGCAAGGAGTCTCTGTAGAGAGCAAAAAGTCACCACCGTGACTGTTCTGTCCTTCACAGATACTAACAGCAATAAAATGTTTTTATTGTTTATGTTTTAACATAGAGGTCAGCTGTTACTTCTTTTAATATTACATCACCTTGTCTTTCAATGAAATGGTCTCAAGATGTGCCAGGGGAGATTCAAGACTGGACATTGGGAAATACTTCTCTAAAAGAGTGGTCAGGAACTGGGACAAGCTGCCCACATAGGTGGTGGTATCAGCAACCCTGAAAGCACTCAAGAAACGTTTAGATGTTATACTGAAGGATGTGGTTTAGTGGGAAATATTGGTGATAGATAGGTGGGTGGTTGGAATGGATGATCTTAGAGGTCCTTTCCAAAATTGGTGGTCCTATGATTCTATGAAAAACCTCTAATTCCTGCCTGGAAGTAAGACAACTGTTGATTCATGTTTAGCACGTCAGAATAGATTATCAGAAAATTGAGTTTTTTCTGTATCTGGAGGGAAATGGCTGAAGGATGTTTTAGATATTGTTGCATAAGTGAGAATATATTTTGGGTATTGTTACAGCAGTGTGGTAGTACTTTCAGCCACTGGTTTGCCTTAACATTATGCAATAATCTAAACAATTAAGAATTGCTAGTTAGGTTAATAACTTCTCTCCCAAACAGGTTTTCTAGCTTGTTGACATCTAACCATTATCAACATCCTGAGATATTCAGAAACATCCTAGTTTTTGTGAAAAAAACAAATAAGTTATCTTGTATGCTTAGTGTTATTAAGATTCATCAGATATTTGGTCTTTGTTTGTTTGTTTTGTGAAAAATTCTACAGTTGAGGTAGAAATTCTAGATTTAGTTACATTTCACCAGACTGCACTAGCAGATGCTTCTAAGATAAGAGGAAAGAGCTTTTTACCAGAAAAGTCAGCCTTTTTTTAGATTTCAAGTAGTTCAGGCAATTCATTGCTTTCAGATGCTGAATTTTCTCGTGGCTAAACTTTGGTAAGAGGACTCCACCAGCAGGGATTGTATTCTTGACAGATTTCTTCATACTTGTATCTGGACTTTTATTTATTTATTTATTTTTTCCCTGTGGACCGATATCTGCATTATTGGTTTTTGCCTGTTGCAGAGTGTTTTAATACAAACTGTTTCTTGTCTGGTATGACAAGAGTGACATGCGTAAATACCATGTCTTGTAAGGATTTGTAGCACATCAAAGAGATTAGTCTTAAGATCCCTGAAAATTTAATTTACCAGACGACAACAAATAAATAACATCTATTTTCAGCTATGTTCTATTCTGCAATCTATACAGGATTTAAAATCTGATGGGCCTATATTCTTTTATTACTTTTTAAATCTTCATTCTGAAGGATCTGTATTTTCTTTTTGTTACTGCTGAAAACTAGTCATGTTAATTAATTACCTGGAAGGGCCATTGTTTACCGAATATATCCTTGCTTCCAAGATATCCTGATTAGCCTGTCTTTTAATGGCAATCACAATATGTGAGGCTTTCTGAAATTTTATTAGATTGCCATTAACAACAATATATCATTCTCCAGCTCCGCTGAGTGTTTTAAAAGCAAAGTAATCAAATTTTGTGCTTCAAATTTGGGTTAAAGAAAATGGACACCACTGAAAAATATGAGCTGAATTATTGCAGTATAAGTTCTGTTTGCATGTTAAAAAGATTTTGGTGGCCATGTTTTTTCTGATAATTTTATCAGCTCTTTTAAAATAATTTATCAGAAGATATTTAACTAGCATTTGTTTTCTTTGGGGATTCACTTTAATGTTGAAGATATTTCTAGAAGATTCCTTCTTCAGTTTTTCATGTGGGAGTTATTTTGTCCGTGAATTATTTTGGGTACAAACAGTTGGATTACCCTCCAAACATTTAAAAAGCACTTTAAGGGCAAAAATGCAGTGGAGGTGGAAAGAGGAAAAAATAAATAAAACATATACAAAATAGTTGTCAGTCATTCCTAACTTGGTCAACAAAGATGTGAAAATTATTTTCACATTTGATAGATCTTCAAAAGGTTGGAAGCTTATATGCTTGTTCTCTCATTGAATAGTTGCAGCTAGAGTCACTGCCATTTCATTGCCTCTCCGGCAACCAAAATGTGAAATGAAAATACTGCCAAAAAGATTAGATTGTTGCAAACTATTTAGTTCAAGAACAAAAAAATATATAATTTCCTTAGTAGGACATATATTTGGAGGCATATGTATTCATTTTGGTAGAAGGGGATTATTTATTTGTTTGTCAGAAAATATTACTGCTAACTAACATTATTTACTAACAATGAAATTTTTTACCACATTAAAAAAAAAAAAATAATAATAAAAATCAAACCTAATCCTCTGTTCTATTCTGCACTTCCTTTTGATTTTCTTTGTCACTGGTCTGAGGCTCATTCATTTGTCTGAAAGAAGAACTTTGACAAATTGTCATATTTAGAGTTCATCTCTTAATCTCTGATTTTTCCCAGCATTTCCACTGTATCTTAGTATGCAAAATCTCCAGAAGTACATGTCTTGGCTAGGTACAGTAATACACTACATCTGAATAAATAATCATATCTCTCCAATCTTTAACCACAAATGAGTTTCCACAGTTCAAATCGACTTGAAGTGTCAGTTTTATGAGTGACTTAGATTGCCCCCATTACATATTTTAGACTCAACTTTGTTTTGTGTGAGATATTACTTATCTGAAAAACATAACAGGAAAGGGACAAGAGAAGACATGCATGCTACAGGTAAAGTCAGAGATTTGATTTTTGTTCTTGTATGTAGTTTCCAACCATAGTAAAAGATTATTTTATGAAACCAATCAGACTTAGAAAGACAAACTATAGACAATAGCAGATATTTAATGCAGTAATAAACAAATAAAGAGTAGCACTCATAGATGTTGGTAGATTGTGAAGTACTTGATTCCCAACAGTTTGATTTCTATTACAGAAAATATTAATAATCTGTAGAACAAAACTGGAGCCTCATTCTCCAAGGCATTTTCATCAAAGTTCTTCTGCATGACTTCTAGAAGAAATTATAGTTTTGGTATGAAGGTCATCTGTGAAGCCAAATAAAACAGTAGGTTCCTTTATATGTTCATACTCCTACATATAGAGCTCCCTCTACTATTAAAGATGCTTAAGAATTCAGAGTTAAAGACACTTAGAGATCACTACAAGACATAACATCAAATTGTCCCTACTGTCCTTACTTCTACCAGGAAAAAAAGTATGGATTTTCCTTTAAACAACCCAAATAAACAGTTTTGGAAAGACATGGACAATTAGGGAAAGAATGATAGTTAGAAGTGGAAACTCTAGGTATTATTAGGAGACAGCCGCAGTGACATGGGAAATCTTTCCAAAAACTGTCTTTGAGAATCACCGAGTTTCTAAGAAAACAAAAGTTCCTTGTGACTGGTGAGTGCTCAGGACAATAATAAACACAGAAAGAAGGGCAACAGCTTAAGACAGTCTCATGGTCAGCGTAATGAACTCAGAATATTTAGATTCTTGTTAAAACCAGACTGCTTTTGTATATAACAGAATGAATATATATATATATATATATATATATATAATATATATATATATACATATACTATGTATAGCCATTAAAATGGAAGAATTTGTCATTACATATAAACTAAGAAGAGAAACAGAAAGAAATAGAAAAGCCCTAGAGAAAGCTGAAAGAAAATTACTGTAAGTACCATCATTAAACCAGCTGGGGAAAAAGAAAATTAAAAAATAAAAATATAAAAAAAAAATAAAAATAAAGTGGGGGTAGAGAGAGAGAGAGAGATCAAATTGTCTAAGAAGAAAATCAGTGAGATTAAGGAAAAAAGTCAGATTTGAAGCAATTGACAAAACTATAAGAAGTGCCCTGTACTCTGAAAATCTGAAATACAGGAAAAACGGAATGGAGGTTGACTTCCTGCTATTACAGGATAGAGGAGAATAGAAAATAAGGGAAAAGGAAAAGGATGAACAAGAATACGTTTTTACGATCCATTTGAACTCAAGAAGCTTCAAGAAACTGACATCTTTGTGATGATACTAATTTTCAAATTATCTTAAGGACTAAGATCCCAGTGTGTTTCATTGTATATTAAGCTTCAAACCACAAAGTCCAACAGAAAGATTCATTTAGAACTATTAAATAAAAATGGATCCTCAAGAGACTTAGACCCATGGATGGATGGTAATATTGAATCAAGACAATCATGTATCATGTTAGAAACATGAAGAATTCCAAAAGAAAAGTATAAAGGACAAAACAACAACAACAAAGAAAACAAAACACAAAACAATATTATCTCATATTATCTCCTATCTGGACAGATATACCAAGCAATGAGTAAAATAGTTGCTTGCCCCTTTTTCTGCAAGTCATCATATTCAAAGGTAATTCACCTGCAGTAGTTTGAGACTACCAAAATTTTTTTTACATGTTATGAAATTCTGTGAGTAGTAATAACTGGCAGTGAATCACAGCTGAAGCATAACAACTTTCTGTACTTTTTTAGCACTGCAAATAGTACGCTTACTTAGATATCCTCTTTCAGAATTTTGCTGATATTTTTAAATTAAGAGCCTACCCTGAAATCCATCATATCTTGAAGTAGATAATACAGTGACCTCTTGTCCCTGGCAGAATTAAGCATTTTCATTGTAATAGGAAAAAAACAAAACAAAACAAAACAAAACAAAAAAAAAAAAAAAAAAAAAAAAAAAAACTATATTAGAGGAATAACATGAGACTTAATTGGATATATTCAGGCTTGAAGGAGTATTCATATTGATCACTTTTTTTTTTAAATTATTATTATTTTTAATAAAGGTATAAGTCATTTCTTCATGTAATCTCCTTCATCTTTAGATTCTTCTAAACATATTGCACTCACTACCTTGAAATGACAACTGTTAAAATTGGGTCTGTCTCTTTATTAGACTGATTTTCTAAAACTTTCTTAAACTGGGACCACAGTTTTCAGAATTAGGTCCCAATCCTGCAAACTGAAAGTTTGTTTTCTTGCAGCTCTGGATTTGCCTCTACTGTGTCATCAGATGCCAACTAGATTTTCTTGTACTCTGCATTAAATGAGATTTCCAATACCTACTGGCTTTTTTTTATTATTATTATTATTTGTTAATAAAAGCTAAACTAAATGAACTAAATAAATAATGCATTCCTGTGCCATGTTTGTCATGGTTAAATTATTTAAAATCTGAAATTTAAACTACTTTCCTGATTTTTCATATCCATCTGTCAGTTCACTTATTCATTCTTGCAGCTCTCGGTGCTATATTTGGGCACATAGCATAAATTGCAATGAAAATTGTTGTAAAACTTATTCTGAGGTGTGCTACTTTTAGCTGATTTAACTTGCTAAATCCTTAAGCTTACTTTTTTAATATTTTTTATATATTTTTTTTTATTGGGGCTATAAACTTCTATTATTCTCATTTTCACTTTAAGTTTATGCAAAGATGTCACACAGGCAGTTATATCTACATAAGAGAAGATTCAGTGGTAAAGATATGTTTGCCTTCTTCTTGCACCTATTTTTTTCCTTACTGTTGTTCATCCATTTTTATTTGAAATGATAAAATATTTTACAGGTTTAAAACGTATTAATGTGTAACATCTAGAAAATATATGCAAAATAAAAAAACAGATGCTAAAAGAATGCACATAAATACTCCTTTCTGAGATTTAGACTTGCTACTCAGTCTTTTGTACCTATAACTTCATGCTACATTCAAAATGATCAATAATTAACTATAACCTTCCAAAATATATACCAGTCAAAGATAAATATAACAAGTCTGGTATGGCTGAAGAACAAAAATAGGAGATAGAAGAATAACTAAGTTTCTTATGTTCCCTCTTCTTTTTATTTTTTAATTTTATGCTTCATCTTCCACTTGCTTATTAGCAAAAAGATTATCAGCTTTTTCTTTTTCATATCTTCCTTTTTAAAACATTGTTATTTTAGGGACTGATTGTACAAACAAGCAGTCTAACCCTACAGAGTGCATTATTCAACAGAGATGAACAAGAGAAGAAGAGGGGGAAAGCCCCACATAAATCCCATGATGCTGGAAAGGGTTATTGCCTGAATGGCTCAGGTGGAACCAGTTCAGGACTAGGTCTAAATTAAAAATCTGAAGCAAACCAACATCTTTTATATTGCCACAATGCCTGCTATCACATCATTAGTGTTAATTACATATTGTGTTTTGCCATTACATTGCTAGAAGTAGACACCTGGAAGACAGAGGAGATCAACAGACTATAACAGAAGGAAACTTAACCCTAGGCTGTTATTTAGCTGAGGAAAATTGGCAGAAGTCCATATTATAGAAAGGTTAGTTCACAAAAATTGCTTCTCTTTTTCTCCTCCTTCCACACTAGGCTATGCCATCCATTAATTATAATCTCTATGGCAGGACTGTGTTCACTGTCAGCTGAGGGAAACATGACCATCTCTCCATACTTGATCTGTGAGGATAAATAATTGTTTTGTGCTTCACATATAATTCTGTAACTCATAAGTCTGCTGACAGAGGTCTTATTCTGCATTAGCATTCACTCCATGTGCATGTTCTTCCAGTAACAGTAAGTCTGGTCCTTAAGTAAGAGCTAAAGAAGTAATTTAGCAATCAGTCATACTGCAAATGTAATTTTGGGAAATTATGTTTCAAGACACTTTTGAATGATACTTTTTTTATTTGTGGTATAGGATTAGACTCTGAGTTACTACTGATACAGTGAATCCTCTCTTATTACTCCTTGCTGTATAGGCTTTTATTGTTGTCTTGTGTGGATCACATGGGAATAAAATTTATAATGTATTGATGCACGTCAGTGAATAAGCATCAGGAAACATCAGTTTTATGGAGGAATTAAATGAAATTGTTATAGTAAAATTTATTAATTCATGAAAGCTCCATTGACTTCAAAGGTTAGACTAGAAAGTAATAAAGAAATAATACCACAACCATATTCTTGATAAGCAGTGAAAGACAGCTATAAAATAAAATAGTACAGAGAGTGAGAGAAATATATAGATATTTCTGGAAAAAAAAGAAAAAAAATTGTCTATAAATCTGCAATGTAATTACTGAATTAGGGTCTGACAGTAGATTTTAAGGTTTCCTTCCTTCTTTCCCTTCTTTCTGTTTCCAGAGACATAATCTGAAAATATGCTCCTAATCTTCATTGTCTTTACTGTCCACAGAAGTGGATCCCACAGACTGAGGAAACAAGAGTCACTGTGGCCAATAAAACTAAAAGCAAACTGCAGAGGTTCCTGAGGAAATTTATTGTGCCACCAAATAGTCTGTGTATTTTTGTCTATCCTCTTGGAGGCTAGATCTTTCCAACCATATGTAAACTGATGTAAAACAATGACCAATGCACAAGGGTAATTGACAGTAAAAAATCACAAAGTAAAACTGAACACTGGCATGTAAATTTGCACCTCAGATTTTTTTAAATAGTCTCCAGGTGGGTCAACAAACTCTTGTAATGTTTAATGTTTACTCCTTCATCAATAAAATGCAATGCTTTAAGTAGCCAGAGCATAAGTACAGACAACAATACTCTCTGTAGATATGCTTGCATTCCAGTTGCCCATAGCTGCATGTGCTTTTTATTATTGACTCACCCTGAGAACACTTTTAAAGTCATGTTTCTCAACCTCAAATGCCATCCAGCTGTTTGAGCACCCAGTGGAGAATGGCAGTGCCCCAGTTGGCATAGCAAGGTTGGCAAACTTGAAAAAATATTACTCACAAAGGCACCTATGAGGACATCTCATGTGCATCATAGACAGTGCATTCTCCTGTCACAGCCACCTTGCATACTTCAAATCTGTCCCCATAGGCAAAGAAAGGAAAGTTCTATATGAGACTCCTCTAGAGTGACTGTGTAGTGTAACCACCTGTTTATATTGCATCGCCTACCAACAGTACATACTAGAAAGTATTTTAATGTAGTAATTTTGCTAAAAATAACCAGAAAATAAGAAATAAAAGATTTTATATAAGAACCAATTTTAAATGCAAATATACTCTTCTCACAACATCATGAGAATTGGAGAGTGATGAAAATGACCAACACTTCTATTTTGGCCAATTAACAACTACACAACAAATATGGTTTTAACTCATACATGCAAGTTATTTCAGCCTTCTACCTTTGAACCTTCCAGTATTTTTAGGTAACTTTGTATCAGTCCAAGTTTTGCAATTAACTAATTGCTTCTCTCAGTCTGAGTTCAGCTGTCACAGCACTAAGCATGTTGGTAACAGACAGGCAGGACCGAGCTGCCGGAGGCAGATTACTCCCTCCCAATATCACACCCCAAGGCTTCCCAGTACTAAGACAAATCAAGTCTCAGCATCTCCCAGAATTGCAGCTATGCTGCGTTCCTGTTAAATATTCATGAACCATTGACATATTTCCAAATATTTCTTGCGGACATACTGAACAAACACTACCTTCATAGTCTGAAAGGCATCAAGATTTACATTACATTTCAGACTGAGGATTACTGAACCTGCTTTCTCTGTTGAGAAAGTATCAGTGCTTACACTGACAGAACAAACTATCTTCCTAGTACAAAAAGAAGACTGAAACTGTTCACAGCATCCTGCATTCTGCAAAATAAATGAAGTCTGTGAAGGAAAATAACACAATAAAAAAGCAGGTCTCTAAATTCCAAATAGTGTTAGAGATCTTAGTATTAGAAACATAAAACATTTCATGTATAGTTAGGAATTATCTTCCATCTGCTAGGGAAACCTATGCTGCCACTCCTGTTCTACTGTGACCGTTGTAAGCTATGAGATAACATGGTGACTAATTAGAAAAGCACTTGATTTTATAAAACTTTCTATAAGCCTACTGTCTAAAATTGGTGCTAGTCATACCTGTAGTTATTCAAGTTCTGCTAAAGAAGTTTAAGAGCTGTTAGAGCTCTGAGTTACCTGCTTAAAGGTAATGGCCTCAGGTTGTGCCAAGGGAGTTTGAGGTTGGACATTAGGAAATACTACTTTTCTGAAAGAGTGGTCAGGCAGTGAAATGGGCTGCCCAGGGAGGTGCTGGAGTCACCAACCCTGGAGGTGTTCAAGGAAAACTTGGATGTTGTGTTGAGGGATGTAGTTTAGTGGGAAATATTGACGGTAGTTGGACGGTTGGACTGGATGATCTCCTAGGTCTTTTCCAATCTTGGTGATTCTATGATTCTGTAATTCTAGTGGTAGAAAGTCTAGAAACACAATTTAAATTTCAGTTAATTAAGAAATAATAATAATTTAAAAAAAATCCTATTTTCACCTTCTCTCAGGACTACACAGGAGTGAAAAATTCTTTGGAATCAGCTCAGGAACAAGAAAAAGCTCAAACCACATGGCATGGCTGAAGAACCATGGAGTTACTTCCACTTCTATTTCTCTAACTGCAACCATTCACAACAGCTATATTAGTACTTGATATCAACTTATCAGAATTGAGATTCCTACCGTGAGCTGTAGGGGGAAAAAAATTATCCAGTACCTCCTACTCCTGATTTCAGCTCAGTGTTAGATACTGCGTGGTAATGCTTTAAGTGCTCTGTGAGAGTCTGTAGTATTTGTGGTTAGAGAACCAGCAAAAATTGACTTGTTTGGCCTTTATGTATTTGCCATTACAAATATCAGAAGGCAATATGTAACAATGTTATGTAAAAAAAAAAAAAAAAAAAAAAACAAAAAAAAAAACAACTTTTTTTTTACAGAAAAATATAGAACAGTAAGAAACCTCATGATCAAAAAAAAGCAAGAGCTTTATAGTTTTATCTTAAATTGTATATTTTAGAAAGCAAAATGCTAAAAAAAAAAAAAAAAAAAAAAAAAAATCTGAACATGTTTATAATATATACTGGTCCTTTGTGTGAACTTGCTTTTAAACTAATAAGTTAAGTTGAAACAGGGCTAAAAAAAAAAAACAACAAAACAGTATTATTGTTCAACTCCAGCCTTGGTTTCCTCAACACAAAAACAAGGAGACATTTAATCATTACCTTTAAGGGACAAATAAGCTGTCTCTGTCTTCATTATAAAAATCAGACAAATTTATTCCAATATAATAATTTATTTTCATGTTGATCTCCAACCAATACTATTTATAAGCTTAAAAGGAGAAGATGAGTGGATAAATGAGAAGGAAAAGGGAGAAAAATCACATTGTCGAAGATTTCTGGGGAAAGAAATGACCTAAAAATGGGAGAAACAGAGAGGGGTTGGAAATATTCCTCAAGAACTTAAACAGAGTAGGATGAAAATTTAATCACAACTGTTTTAAAGCAAATACGCAGAAATCCTTCCAATCTGTCTCGCTCCAATTAAGGAGAGAGGCAAGGTTCTTTTGATAAATTATGCTCGGCGTGAGATTAAGAAGAGAAACATCCAAATGTTGATCTGACCAGTTTATTAGGAATAATAGACGGCTGAGGGGATGGGGAAGGGAGAGCAGCGAATATCAAGATTAGGGTGATGGGGAAGGGAAAGTGGGTGATAGGAAAGGTGGAAAAAGGCAAGAATTACGGAAAAGCGGGGAAAGTCACCTCCTGGATGCAGCAGCACCCCGTTGCACGTCGTTTCTTTGCTCCAGGGAGAACAAGCGTAGGGGAGAGCCGCAGCAGAGTGGCAGGCCGCAAGCAGCAGATCGGTGCAGTGCAGAGCAGGAGGTAGAAAGGGCAGCAGGGTATCGGGGAACAGAGAGGTCTCATGGAGCAGAGAGGTCTCACGGGCAGAGTCTCGAGCAGCAAGCCCAGGAGAATCCATTGTCAGCTGTAGGACGACATTGGAGGAATCTGAGACCAGAAACCTAGAGTTCTTCATGCATGCATCTTCTTCAGCATGCAGGCGTTCACGTAGTGAGGCATCTGATGTCAGAAAACCTCCTTGTTCACGAAGTGAGGCATCTGATGTCAGAAAACCTAAAATCCATGGTTTGTCCATGCTCTTTTTATCCTACCTCTTCCCAGCCTACGTGACATTCCAGGGAGGCTTGGGTCAGAGTGATGTGAATACCTCGGAGATGGCCCTCTTCCTTGAGATGGGCCCACACAAAAAAGACCACTTTAAGGCCATTCATCTGCATCTTATCTTCCTTTCGTAGCTCCTGGACTTGTCCATCTGTCAAGTCACCCTTAAACAAAGGGGTTCTGGAACCTTGGTTAAGACTTGCCTGGACTTGTCCTCCTGTGTGTCTCAGACAAAGGGAGTTCTGGAACTTGTCCATTTCAGCAAACTTTGAGACAGTAATGTAAAAAGCATGGCCTCTTACACAATCTTAATGATATCCTTACATGATACACGATATCTTACACGATACAAAAGCTGTCTCATTTTTCCTTAGTTTTTTGTTATGTCCTAGACACTGAAGCATTCTGTTAAATTGAGAAGCATGTTTCTAGTACACATTACTGGACATTATTTTGCTATATACTTCATGCTATGTCAAGCTATGTTTTTCTTACCTTTTATTCAAAAATGTGGCTTAGGATCTGTTGTTCAAGTCTTTACAACAGGACTTAATTGAGGTATATTTAATATTTGATTGTCTCCAGAATTCTATCTTAGCAAAACACAGACATCTACGATTGCAGAGCCCATAGTGGGCAAGAAAGAGACAGAAAACAATATACAGCAAGATACTACTTTTCTGGCTTGTGACATGGACTGTGATTCATGAAGTAAATGTTGCTGGCTTTCTAGTTTGCTCAAATAAACTACCTCAGTTTTTTTCTTTAAGTTGTTTAAAATTCCTGTTTGCATCAGGGAATCTCTTCTCTCAACAGCCTCCTTTTGAGTTCTTATCTTTGTAAGACATTTCTGGAATAAAAAGTTAAATCAATGATTTAATTAATTAAATAATTTACTTACATGCCATTAGTTGGTGATCTTTGCAACTCACCTGCATGGGATAAAGTTCTTCACACAACAATATAGGAGAAAAAAAAAAAAAAAAAAAAAAAAAAAAAAAAAAAAAAAAAAGTCTAAAAATAACCCACCAAAACTCCTTCATTCAAAAGTAGACTGATGTTTAAGATGTTTAGTATCCTGGTTTCAGCTGAGAGATAATGTTGCAAACATCAGGTTGTTGCTGAGTGATGAGAGTGCACCCAGGGCTTTAGGCCAGGATATAGCCACACTTTATCCCTAAGCACTGCCCTTTGCAGAATGCATTCCCATCTTCGGTGTATCCAGTTATCAGCTTGAATCTCCATTATCAGCTTGAATCTCCATTATGGTTAAGCAGGATGTTCCAAAAACACAGTATTTCATATTTTCATGCCCGTTGGCCACTGTAACCTTCAAAACTCCATAAATAAAGCAAGAATGAACATAGACCTGCTCTCAGAACAAGGACTGGGGACCATCCCGAGCTTGAAATGATGTACACAAAATATGAATTTATTTTGTAGAGTAATTTATGTAGTAGTTTATGAGAAACAGTGAGAAGGAGAATCCTTGACCAGATAAATATGAGAAGGAAGACCGTGTGAACTCTTAAGTGCCCAAGCAAAAAAACATCAGCTTAAAAGTGTGATTTACCTTTTGAAATCTTTGTGTCTGTAGAGGAAGGTACCTGATGAAGCACATATCTGCCAAGATACTGCAGAAATGCTTCAGTAACTTTTATCTAACTTATTCTCACTTGCAAACCATCTCTTTTAAAGAGTGAGTGAAGGATTGAGGTGCATGCTCTGGAAGAAGCAGAGCTTGCTCTTTCATTGGGAGAGTATTTACTCAGGACAGCTGTTACTTACCACCTTATTCATTTATACTGATTATCAGCTACACAGAGCTTTACACAGCTAAAGCTTTCAGACTCTAAAGTTTTCTTTGCTTTCCTTGGGGGTTAGTCTTGGTAAGTCACCTCTTAAGTCTTTGCAGGTGTGAGATTCTCTTACATGAAAATGACACCTGCAGTGCAATTGCAGTCTAGTTTCAGATAAATGATAATGCTCTTTTCTTAAAATACATGTCTTAGAAAAGTATTACTGACAAGAGAGAACTCCTGACCAGAACAAGCTGATCAGAAGATTTTGTATTTTCTTTTCAAAAGACAGATGCAATTCCACAAATTAGCTCTTGATATCTATTGTAGTAGAAGGGTACAATCTCTGTGATTATTGAATACAGATATTGACAGACTGTGAAATAACAAAAGTGAGATATCCAATCATATCTTTTCTCAGTATTATGTAATAAATTGTAAATAATTATGTAATAAACTGTAATATTTAATTATCCTGACAAGGTGAAGCATGCACAGAAGTGACTAACACAGAGACAACTCATGAGTTAGTTATGAACAGAGAAGGATTGGGTTGCTCTGAACTTCCTTTATACATCACCTCATCTAATAGTCAGAAAACAGAGCGGAAATTGTGAGATTGAGGAAGAAACCACATTTGTTCTCTTGTTTCTTGCTAGACAGTTTTGTTTAGGACTTAATCAATTGTCTTTGGCCTCATTATTCAACCTAAAGTATATCCTCCACTTTGAACTTCCAGATTGGCAGTTCTATGTATGAGCATTCTTCTATCATAACAAAAGTCACTTGAGGTGAACTATTTTTTTCCTCCAATCTCTCCAATTTAGTTTTGTTTGTTTGTTTTGCCAGATCTTGTTTTCCTCAAATCAGAGCCTGAAAAGGGCAGCCTGCCTATAAAACTGTCTGAGGAACTAGAATGTTATGGTGGAGTGATAGCGAAGGAGATGACTTAGATGGGTCTGCAGAAGAAATGAACAATGCTTTGTGAACTGTAGCTGCCCAAGAGTCATCTGCTTGTTCTCTTGTCCACATATCAGTTGTTACAGTTGACGCACTTAGAAAGTTCATTCTATGAGGACATAGAGATAGACTTTGTAAAAGGCTGTGTGTTAAGTTGTCAAAAGTAACAAATGCCAACTCACAGTCTCCATGATGATTCAGCCTGTTATGTAAAATTGTCTACAAGAAATATCGTGAGATAAATATTTATATATATGCAAAATGGTTTGCACTTAAATAATTGCAATAAACTGTCCATGCCATATATACAGTACAGTATAGGAAAGAAGTGAAATACTTCTGGAAGAGGTGTTAACAGTAATATTCTTAAGGTTCTTTGTTTGATTGAAGTTAATTACATCAAAATGTAACTTATTATGTATTGTACTGTTGAATTGAGGGTCTCCAAAGGAATGTTGTAGTGGCTGTAATATTTCTGCTTTATCTGGAACACAACTTACTATGACTTCAGGGTTGGGCCATCTATATTTGAGCTTTACTCTCAATATCTTAGTAGGCATACTGAGTTTTCTAAATTGGTAAAGTAAACTATTTGATGAAATTTATCTAATTCCTAATTCCGTCTCAAATGGTCTGATCCTGCTGCATGTCTGAGTAGTGGATGAAAACCTCAACAAGGCCTTTGTTGATATTATAACAAAACAAATGCCAATGTTTTATCACACTTTTCAATAGAAATGACTAATCCAGGACAGACAGAAAAATCATCAAACTTTCTGCCATGGCACCACATACAATGCCATCTGATTTCTTAAGGCTCTCAGATTCACAGGCTCATTGCATTGGCAGCATGCCTATACATCCTATTGAATGGATTCCTGGTACCGCTCTCCTATCCTTCACAGGATGTCCATCTGATAAATGTCCATCTTGCCCATTTCCTCAGGCTAGTTGGTTCTTTGGATTTTCCAGCTGCCTTGATTTCCTGGATACTTTCATTTCTGGGTTACTACGCTTCCACAGAGACCACCTGTTTAGAAACCAGCTGTCCTCCAAGCCAGGCTGCAAACTGGAAGGTTCAGGAGGAAGCTGGACAACCATTTAATTGGTATCCATGTGCCTAGTAAGGGAAGAAGTGATCATCCCATGAACAAAAAGAAGATCTTGATAAAAATATTTTGGGTGGTTTTCATTGCTTTTTCATTTGGTTTTGGATAAGTGCATTTCTTAATGAGAATTAAATTCTGTTTACCACCCTAGTAACTGTAAATTTATATTGAGGCCATCCTCAGATCTAGCCTGCTTTATATTTGAAGTATGAGTATCATTCACTCATGGAAATGTGAGCAAAATATGCCAGAAAGGAACTTGGCTGAGGTTGCACAGAAGTGGGATGTGTAAGATTATCTTTCTTTCATGCTTAGGTTTGTATGACTTTTATTTAAATCTAAAATAACATACAACAATAAATATATAAGTATACATATATATCATACATTATTCACAAAATTAAAGTGAATTTCATCTTCCCCTGTATGCTGTACAAGCAATTTTGGAAGTTTTATATCACCCATGCATATTTTTGACACCTACTCTAACAATATAACTAAAGGAGTAAATGTTCCTTTTCTCTATGGCCCTATATTGATCAGTGCTGGGAAACCTCACAGCCAAGTTTCACAAATATTAGCTGCTAACCAAAGTCAGACATCATTACAAACTATTGAATATGCTTTGGTGTGATGGCTGATTTGGCCCTTCTGGCACATTTTTTTAGTTCCGATCCTTCTCTCCTACAAAAGTCCTGCCAGCTCATCTCACCCTTATATAAATGTACGATTGCAGTCTTTGCAATCCAGATCAAGTTTCTTAGCCAAGAAAATTCTGGATTCATTATATAGGCTCCCATTTCAGCCTCAACCTGCCCTCTTCTGCTTTCTTTCATTTTTTATTCAAAATTTTTGATGATTAATTTCACTTTTGTCTCTATACACACTTATATTCCCTGTTTCTCTCTCTTTCATTTTAGAGAAATTTGCTGCCTCATCCATTCCTTATCAGTAGTTTTTCTCAACATTCTTCTGAAATTCCTTGGATCAGTCTTTTTTCCAAGGCATTCTGCTTCCCCCAGTGCTTTGATTCTTCCTTAAATTTACGTAGACTGCATCTTCATCTTCCTGTCCCATTTCTTTAGTTATTTTCCCCATATTTTAGCTGGTTCTGGTCCATCCATGGTCCAAAACAGGCACCTGATTCTAATCCCTTCAATTGCACATGTATTCATTTTTCCATTTCCTACTTTCCAGTTCTAATACAGACAAGGCATTCAGAAAGCTTCAGGATATAAGAAAGACCTACAACAAAGAAATTCCACTTTTTCTAATCAAACATTCACAATATTCTTTTAGTCTTCTACCTCAAAAAATAGCCTTTAAAGCCTCAGTGTGCTTTCTCCTGCTTCCATCAGTAGTCCTTGAAACTGATGTCTGGTATTTGAAAATGATTCTGACTGTACCTCAGATGAGCTATTTGTAGATGTGAAATTTTTTTGAGTTCAGGACTACTGTAATTATTTTATATATAAGCGCTCAATACTATAGAGTTGTGAACTAAATTTGACCAGCACACAGGTCTTAGGGAAGCCCTCAGCCCCTTTCTTGATGTCACAGTAGATACTATCCAAAACAATTACCTGGCTCATGTTGTCTGCCACTTGTATTTTCTAAAAAATCTTCCTGGATATCAGTGTTTTATAAGTTCAAGGCAGATTCTTTTTATATTTCCAGTGAGGGACAGAGATGGAAAAGAGATACATTAAAAACTTGGCCTACATGACACAGTTCTGTTTCATGAAAATGGTCAGCATTTTTCCTTATAATACAGAATTCCAATTTTAATGAATATTATGGATTGAAATGTTTATTTTGTTTTATCTGCATATACTTGGTCTTGTATTTCTAGATGAATGCAGTAAAAATATCCTGAACACTGCAAATATCGAGGTTAGAAAATGAGGTTATCTAGGACAATGGGCAATATTTAAATATTATGAGGTTGTGAGTTATGATAAAGAAATGAAGCCAAAAGGCAAACAGAGATACCGTTCCCCTCACCATCCTTTATCTCTGTGCCAGATTAGGAGTGTTAGTAAAAGATGACCACTAGGTGATTGTTAAGGACAGGGAATGACAGTAAAAATGTCAGCATCAACCTAAGGAGCAATGCAGATGCTATTATTATGGAGCACAGTTGTCTAACTAATCCAGTATTATACCAGCATATGGAGCAGAAGACTCCACACTAAGTAGACATGAAGATATGTGTACTTGCTACCAGCAAGTCATTGTCATAAAATTTTGTGAGAGTCTTGTCAATGTCTTTTACTCCTCAGTATGCAACTTTTAGTTTCCTTGTGATATCTTCATATATGTTTTTAAATGACAATAACAAATATCCATTTTCAATCTGTCATTCACATTTAGTGGTCACATCTTTATATAAATACAAAAGTTCAAGGAAAAATTTAGCATATAATATTTTCTGGTTTTAATGTTGTTATTATGTAACAAGGATAAAGTTTTTATACCACAGCCTCTCAGTCAAACATTGCAAGTAACAGATGCATAAGTTCAGGAAAACTATACTGATTGTACTTCCCCCTTTTCTTCTGCTATACACATAGCAGCTTTGAGATGAATAACATTCACCTGGGGAATAGCTGTCTTGCACTAGAATCACTTACCTCTCACTGACACCATCCATGTGCAGGAAGCATGAAGGCTGCAAGGCCTTCAGGGCTGATCCTTCTGGGCAAAAGACAGTTTCATCTTGGGTGAACATTTTGTAGGACTCATATTAACAATGTTAGGAGTTTATCCTGTAAGACTTTCTTTCTAATATAGTAATTAAAGATAATTATAAAACACAGAATGTCTTCTTAAATAAAAAAGTCTGCTAGCCAAGATATGAATAAAACAACAACCAAACCAAGGCCATGAACAAAAGAGGGAGAAATTATTTATAACTTCTGTTGGAGCCTTCTTGTTTCTGATTCAAGTCCATCCCAGGGCAACTTTGCTCTAAAAACACAATCAGTATGAGTCTTGAGGCAGGCAGGAGCACCTAGGGGCAGGCAGCATAGCAGAGCTACGTCATGGTTGCTGTGGTACAACAATTTTTCTGTAAATCTATTTCATTTGCAGACACTGATTGTGAAAATCTCAGTGACTTCAGTAATGAAAAGGAAGATAACAGAAATGAGTCAGTATGACAATAAAAATCAATAAAACTTTTGTTGTTGGAAGGACAGATAGCAACATAGCTTTCAGTGATTTTAATAAAATAGTATTGAAATACTTTATGTGGAAGTCTATGTACCTCCTGGAGATTTAGAGATTTTCGCTCCATGATATGGGCAAATTCAAACTGCAGCTGCAATCTCAGGTGTACATATTTATTTTAGATCTGGTTCAGCACCATCTGTCAATAGACCCCAGAACAGATGAAAATTTATATTGTGGCAGTGCTCCACAGTACACGCACACCTTCTTTCTACTGGGACTGACAGTAGCAAAAGGGAGCAATTTTCTCTCAGTGGAATTCTTGGTTAATTACTTGCTGCTGTATTATGATACTTTAGCAACAGATTGTGACACATAGTAGATGCCTGCAAATATATCCCTCTGACATAGTTTTGTTGTTGTTGTCTTGTTTTAGTTTGTTTTGGTTGGTTGGTTATCTCTTATATTACTTTTTGTTTTACATTTTAAACAGTTTTGGTACTAATTTCACTAAATACATTTCAATTAATTTTATTTTGTCTTCCATACAAACTTGTCTCCATTTTCTCCTAATCATGTTAGAATGCCATCATTATGAATAGGAATTTTAGCTCACTTTCCAGGTATGTTTGTAAAGTGCCTAAAGCATGCTCTAAATTAGACATGAATATCATGCAATTTTTTCCACTGTAAAAATGTTAAAGAAGCCATAATATTTTCTGCCATTTTTGTTCAAAAGCTAAATTGAGAGTTAATGTAAATCAACACAGGCTGATTAAAATAATCCTTAGGTGGACATAATAATAATACTGTAGTAGAAAAACAACATAACAGCTACTAGTTTTGGAACTCAGGGCATCTCACATGCCATTGGCTGTTTGCTTCTGCTAATCAGGAAATCCTCATACAAAAATGCCAATTCCCTTACAGGTAGAAATTTGAAAGTAGAGGTTTCTCAGGTCCCAGAATTGATTGAAACCAGAGTAAGAACAAGAGTTCTGTACTTGCTCGCTGAATAGCCAGTATTTCAGTGATTACAGCATTCATCTGCAGCGTGTTCAAGTCCTTGCTCCATCAGCTCAGACTGGAGTTCTAAACTTGGATATTCCTTGTCTCAGATTAAACTCCTTATCATTTTTATTCAGTTGAAGATGCTTTAAAAACAAAAACAACAACAAAAAAAAAACTCGTGGTTTAATTCTAACATATTATGTGACTGTCTTAGAAAAGAAGGAAGGAAAACTTTTTTTATGCACTGTTATGTTCTGAAAGATAGTTAATTAGAAGCAAAGGAGAAAAGATAGATAGAAGGACCACAGAAATAGATTCAGTTTGGAAAAACATAATTGGATCATGTCTTCTTTCAATAACCAGATTAATACAATGAAAAAATTCCCAAGTCTTGTAGTCCTGTATGAGCAAATGTCACCCTCAGCTGTATCAGTGCAGCTGAACTAAAAGCAGACAGATTACATTGCTATTGTTCAGTTAAAGTCTGATTTACGCAGTAAACATATGTATGCAAAAAATCCTCTAGACTGCACAAACATCTGATGTAATGAGGTTTTTTATTATACTGTTCCCATAGCATAATAAAAAAAAATTCCCCATAGCACCAATAGAGTAGGCTGCCTATATCTACATGAAGGGAGTTTGTGGCAAGGTGGGAGTCAGCTTCTTCTCCCAAGTCGTAGTAATATGATGAGAGGGAATGGCCTTAAGACATGCCAGGGGAAGTTCATATTTCAAGTTTCATATTATGAACAGTTTCTTCTCACAAAGAGTAATGAGGCACTGGCACAGGCTGCCCAAGGAGGTGGTGGAGTCACTGCCCCTGGAGGTGCTCAAGAAAAATCTATGTGTGGTGCTGAGGGACATGGTTTAGTGGACACAGTGGTGATAGTTTGATGTTGGACTACATGACCTTACTGCTCTCTTCAGTCTTAATAGTTCTATGATTCTGTCATACAAGCGTCTCAGAAGACACCATAAAAAGTAATCACTGAAATTGCTTTATTTTCCAGTGTTGTCCAAAGAAGCCAATCACCATGTCTTCTTCCACAGGATCAGGTTTACAGAGGTAGTACTCTAAAAAATGTTTTCTCAAATGCAGTAACTATTGCCTTGTAAATATATACAAGCATTCCTTGGTTTTGCTTCATTTTGCCAATTACTGTCATAATAGAAATATTGCTAAAACATGCTTTTCTACACACTTTTATTGGAGTGATTATTGCAGAGAGTGCATATCTTCAAATCCACCCACATCCATCTTGATAAACATGTAAACGGGAATACTAAATAGACTAGTTTGTCACACTTTGTTAAACACATTTGAATGAGAAAGATTTTTGTCTTTTTTTCTTTGCTATGCCTAGTACCCTAAACAACAAACTCAATATTTGCAACCTTTGTAGATACAATACCTTGCTCTTTCATGATCTCATTTCTGACTTTTACAAGATATTGATTTTATGTCATAATGCGGTGATGAACCCCTCTGTACACAGCTTGTTGTACCAGAAAATGCTCTAGTGCTTATGCAATAGCTTCTTTGTTCTGGCCTGAAGTTTTTTGTTGTTGTTGTTGTTGTTTGTCTTTTTTTTATAGCATCACAATTAAATTATCTCTATTTCTTCATCTCTTCCTCCCCTTACTGTAGAAAATGAGACTGCACATTATGTTCTGAAGTCATAACTACCACAAGAAGGACAGCTCTGCTCTTTCGTGCTTCCTCAAGTCATTTATACCTTGGCATCTCTACACATTCTGAAGATCATGTGTGGGCTTTACAGCACTGAACATTTAATAGCTGACAGAATAAATATAATAAGGTAGCAGATCCAGAGCAGAGGGAAATTAAATGCTCCAGAGTTATTTTATTGAAATTTCAGTTCTTCTGAATTTATAGTTGTAGGCAGGGGTGGAATTTCAAAATGCAATTTCAGTGTACTTTTATGGAGTTCCTCACTTGACTACAGAAAGCTGTAATTGTCACAATAAAATCCTGGGATGAGGTACAAGCGTAGCATATCTTATACTCATGTAGTAAGATGTTCTGTAAGTAAACTCTCCTGTAACTGGGCAGATTAATCCAGTCCTACCTAACATTATTCCATGTATTCACAGCAAAACTCTACATGTAGCCAGTAAATGTTTTATGCTTATCTAGTAAACAGTATATTTTGCGATTAAGGGAGTGTGGTATTTGTTTAATTGTTTTTTTCATTCTACTGTATTATATGGGAAGATTTTGACTGATAATTTATTCAGAAAGAAACTACTCATATTCTATAGCTAAGCACTTCACAACCAGTGTTCCCCCTTCGAATTTTCTTTACTTCAGGATGGTGTGAAATAACTCATGAAAGCCTCAGACAGTTGAGAGTTCACAAGCTCACAGAAGGTGCTGAATGAATTGTCAGAGTAGGTTTCTTGACTCTAAGATTCCAGTGGCAGAACCTTGTTTTTCTCTATATCTCTCAAAGGACAGAATACAGTTCCAGCACTTAATGACCTAATTGTAACACTTCCTTTGAAGTTGATGATTTCTTGAAGTTATCTTTTAAACAGTTATTTAAACACAAGTTGAAACTGTTCAGAGACAAAGAACTCTTGCATTTCAATAGAAAAGGGCAAAGAAAACATAAATGATTAGATGGGGAAATCAAAATTAATGAGAATGACAAAATCCCTCCAGACCTACAGGGCTTGTGTTTGCTTCCGATTGTCCTTAGGACAGAGACTTTTCCTCATCATCAATAATCATAGAATCATAGAATCATAGAATTACTCAGGTTGGAAAAGACCTTGAAGATCATCAAGTCCAACTGCAGCCTAACCAGTAGCCTATCTCTTAAAAAACAACCACAAAACAATACCACAACAACAAACCTCTGCTAAATCATATCCCTGAGTACCACATCCAAGCGACTCTTAAACACATCCAGGGATGGCGATTCAACCACCTCCTTGGGGAGCCCATTCCAGTACCTAACTACCCCTTCTGTAAAGAAGTTCTTTCTAATATCCAACCTAAACTTGCCTTGGCGCAACTTGAGGCCATTTCCCCTCGTCCTGTCACAAGTCAGTAGTGAGAAGAGGCCTGCCCCACTCTCACTGTAAGAACCTTTCAGGTACTGGAAGACAGCAATAAGGTCTCCCCTCAGCCTCCTCTTCCTCAGACTAAACAGCCCCAGCTTCCTTAGTCTCTCCTCATAGGGCTGATTCTCCAAGCCCTTAACAAGCCTCGTTGCCCTTCTCTGGACCTGCTCCAGTACCTCCCTGTCCTTCTTGTGCTGAGGTGCCCAAAACTGGACACAGTACTCGAGGTGAGGCCTCACCAATGCTGAGTACAGGGGCAGGATGACTTCCTTAGTCCTGCTCACCACACCATTCCTGATACAAGACAGGATGCCATTGGCCTTCTTGACCACCTGGGCACACTGCTGGCTCATATTCAGCCGACTGTCCATCAGCACACCAAGGTCCCTTTCCGTCTGGGAGCTTTCCAGCCACACCTCCCCAAGCCTGTAGGGTTGCCTGGGGTTGTTATGACCAAAATGCAGGACCCGACACTTGGCCCTGTTGAAACTCATTCCATTAACCTTGGCCCATTGATCAAGTCTATCCAGGTCTCTCTGTAGTGCCCTTCTCCCCTCAGGCAGATCAACACTCCCTCCCAGCTTAGTGTCGTCTGCGAACTTACTGAGGGTGCACTCAATCCCCTCATCCAAATCATCAATGAAGATGTTAAAATGAAGATGTTAAAATCATCAAAAGATATTTCTTCTATTTGAAACCTGCACACTTTACAAGGTAGGAGAAATGTCTGCAGAGAAAGAAATTGCCTAATTTTACCTTCTTGTGATGTTTGAAAGGTCCAAAATGTTTGAGAACACTGAATTAAAAAAACCTATGAGTAAACAATTATGCTTCATATCAGGGTGCATTTTTTGCACTTGAAGACTTTGAATCCAAATGATATCAAATGCATTACTCTTGACTGTACATGACTTGATAGAATAGTTGCTGTGATCTGTTTTGTTTCCAAAATTCACAGTTGAAAGTTTTCGACACTTTTATTTCAGGGGCATTGTTAGAGACTGAGTGGCAGTGGGCAATGACAGATAACCTGTACTGCACTGAGGGGAAAAAAAAGAATTTATATGATTCAGATATTTGTATAGTACCCATACCTTTTAATAAGTATAACTTATCTGGTCTGTATTTTATTTGGTACATATCACACTTATAAAGTATATTTTTAAAGATAAATCTCAAAGTTACAATTCCACATATTTCTCAGGAAATTATTTTACCAGTACAATTTTTTTTTTTTTTTTTTTTTGTCACTGTAAGTTTTAAGTTCAATCTTCAAATAGACTATACTCTAACAAAACTAATTAATGTTAACATTAATATTGTTTCACTTTTGTAGCTAGATAAGGGAAACTTGAACAACCAGAAGGAATACTGTATCCAGGACTGATGTCTGAGGCATTCTCTATTGATATTTGCATCTGGCACTTTTTCCTCTGTCAATACTGATATAATTTTTTTCCAGTGTTCTTTGGCTGTGCCTTCATTCTAAGACACATTAACAGGTGAAAACAGTAACTGACTCAGAAATTTTTAGCAAACTTTTGAAAAACTCCTGAATTATTTCATTATTTAAAAAATAAATAGATTTTTTTAAGTTAGGAGCAGATTAATTCTCTCCAGTTATTTCCGAATGAAAACAACTTTACACCAGGACAAGCATAATATTTAGTAAAGGAAAAAATGGATTTGGTCCTTTTGTATTTACTTATTTACTTTAAAAGTCCAGTTTTGCAAATCAGTGTAACTGTGGCTGAGCTCATCAGCTCATATTTTCCTACTTTATAACATACTTTATTTTCCAGCAATATTCAGAAATTTTTAAGCAAACCAGAAATGTTTGATGTCTAGTGCTAGTAAATTTTGGTCTAAGTAAATGTTATGTTGTCAAATATGTTGTCAAAAATGTTATGTTATCAAATGTTTGATGTCTAATGCTAGTAAATTTTGGTCTAAGTAAAAGGGAAAAAAAGAAATAAAAATCAGAGAATTAGTAAAATCTCTCTTGATATTTACATATAAGAAAATGAGTAACAGAATTCCAAAGAAATTCCAAATAACAGCTCTCTCACTAACTAAAAGCCATAAGTTTCATTTTGTCTCACTCAAATATCTGCTCTCTTCTTTTCCAGTGAGTGAGAGGCAGTTTTAGGCTGCAAGTCTATCACAATCTGGATGTCCAACATAAAGTGTATCACCCTGAACTGGAAACTCCAAAAGGAAAATGGAGCCCTTGGGCAGGTCCAGGCAGTTCTGATATTTCTTTCTGCTAATACTGGACCTCTGTTTTCATTCAGTTGAAGTTATTATATTCGCATATTTGAGGGGGATCACTGACTCCTTGACATATCCTATGGTGTCTTTAATACAAGCATAGTGGTGTGCATCATTTTTATATTCAATCCTTTTTCCAGGTAAGTGAGTAAATCGCAGTAGGCAAAATCGTAGTGTATGGAAGTAAAGCTAGATATAAATAATCTTTGCACCTCCGAGAGAATGGGATTCAATTCTTTTAACATTATAAATTAGATGTCTGGATGTGATTTCACCACTAATAAGAAACATTATACTGAATACGTAAATTTTATATATATATATGTATATATATATAAATACATATTATACATATTATATACATATTACATATACATATTAATCAACAGAGAAAATAATGAAGAGCTCAATAATGAAAAGATAAATAAAGACAAGGGCTGGGGGGAAAAATAAAGGAAAGGAGACTACAAAAGTTCTGCAGAAAAAAAGGGAGAAGTAAGAGATGGAGAATGCAAACTGAAAAAAGAAAAAAAGGGAAGGATGAACTAATAGGCTGTGAAGAAATGAAACATCTCAATGTGTGAGACTCCAGTGTAAAGAGCCATACTGGAGTGTTGTGATAAACAAAATGAAATTAAAAAAAAAAAAAAAAAAAAATAGAGTTATAAAACAAGTATGCTGACAGTGAAAAAAACAATTACTAAAATGACAGCTGCATCATGCTATGTCATAAGCAGACATGATGAGGTTTGAAATATAAATAACATTGTGAGAAGGGAATTTTAGTCATGAGTTTACTTATAGCTGTCCCCATCACTAAAATACTGCAGCTATCTAACACAAATGCATAATACAGGAGTGCTCATCAAACCTCAACGGAGCATGAATAAAAGTGATTGGAGCCATTGTAATCTTACTGCCTCTTCATTTTCTTCAGCTCTTGGGTGAGAGAGCAGAATTACTGTGTATGTTATTTCAGTGCCTGTACTCATCCTGGTCTGTTACTGCATTCTCACTGTTTAAAGCAGCTTTATGATGAATGACATATTTATTGTGTTTCACATTGAAGTTTTTATTAAGTGGTACATCTGTGTGGCAAGAAAAATACATATCAAATGAATCTCAATTTTTAATGGTTTGCTGCATTTGCTCTAATTTGTGACTGCTATTTACTTTACCGGGCAACTGAGATGCTTGAAATCATTTGTGAAATGAACATATTACCAATGAACACATCACCAGAGAGACTTCTTGAACCAAACCCACCTAGAATAAATTTCATCATACTCTACCTTCCATAGCTGTACACCCAGAGCCTGAATAACCCTTTGTATATATAATTCCTGTTCCTGTATTATAGGTATCTTTTATAGGTATATTTCATTTTCTGACTCTCCTCTCACTCTTCCCAAGCACTAGCCCATTTCCATGATCTGTGCTGCTCAAATTACAGGTTTTCAGAAAAGTCCAATATCAGCATAGAGACTATTCTTTCTTCAGTTCTTTTTCTCCCTAGCTACTGAAGATTTACTTGTATATTCTAGAATGTACCAGCATCCTACAAAGCCAGATACACTACTTTACCATACTGTTGCAACTAAATAGAAATTGTGTTTTTTTAAAAAACAATCTTTGGAGCACTGAGTGTATTACAGAGGAAGAGTCATAAACTGTTCCATATACAAACAGAAAATCAGAAGCAGCCAGAGCACACACACAGTCTCCCACACCTGTCATTCAGCAACTGAAGATTCTGGTGAGCTTCATCACTATCCAAACATGCAAAGTGAACTAATTTTACCAGACTTTGTATATACATGGGAGTGCATGTTCATAGAATTGCTAGAAAAGTTCATCTGACTCCCAGACTACAACAGTAAATAAGGCAGAGTTGGCTGAAATAGCTTGCATTGAGATAATGCAGACTTCAAGCACCTTGAGAATTTTTATTGTGAACATGTGCTTGTGCTTTCCTGAAAGAAGACACCAACCTCACCCTTCACTGCACCCCTATCCCCACAAAAACAATCTAACACTTCTCCCCCCCCAAAAAAAAAATTAAAAGAAAAACAAAATGTGATAGCCTCAGAAGTTACCAATACATCATAGCTGTCAGTCAATTCAAGAAGAACAAGAGAAAAAAATTCTGAGATTGTGGTATCAAGTATTTCCTTCTTTCAACAAACAATGATTTGTTTCAGCAGCAAGAGTGTCATCAACTCTTTAGACCATCTTAACTATGGGACCAGACATTCAACATGAACTATCCCTTGAACTCATGGTTTTTTCCTCAGAGTTTGGTCAGGAGATGCTATGCCTTAACTAACATACTTGCATAGTAGATAACCAGGAGAGTAGGCCTGGGCATGTGTCCAGAGCCAGATGATTTAGCAGAATAGAAATATGCCTATTTTCCACTATGATGGAAGGCACAGAGATAGATGTCTGTTCACATCCTCTGTGCTTTCTTTCCAATTAAAATATGCCCTGACAACCCACAATCAGGCAAAGGAACGTTTAATGAAACAGTTGGCAATTGCAAGATGGTGGTAGCCTCAGCACTTGGCAAGCTGAGAGCAAGGAAGTGCTGTTTACAATACTGTTTGTATGCCAGTGTGGTCAGTGCCATCTGTACTGCTGTGACCTGCTGTGACCAGCACAATATCTGGGTCAGAATTTTTACTAGAAGTTGAAAAACCTCAGTCAATTCTAGACTGGACGTACCCTGCAGACAACCAGAAAAAAATGTATCTGTCACTTCTGGGACAGATGTAATGTCCTGACTGAATATCTGCTGCCAGAATAACTGAAGTGATGATATAAGAGGGTGTTTGATATAATGTTACTACCACATTTTTTTACATTCTGATAAAAACAAAATCACTCCTATCATTTTCCCTCTCTGCTATCACTGTATTAAAAAGGCAGTATACTTATGTAAAATAATTTAAGTAGTCAAAACACATAAAACTGCTATGTTTGTTTAAGATCCCAGGCTCTATTTGCCTGGTGCATATGAATGTGTTCATGTACTACTAAACCCTGTGCAAATCCTATCTAAATTTCCCTGCAGTTTAAGCTAGTGGGGTGAAAAACATTCTTTGATATGTTTCACAATGATAATATCATACATCAAAGCCTCACTAATCTGCATTCTACTTACTTGTGCATTGTGTAAGTTGGTCTAAACTCCCTTCAGCTTCTTCCACTCTCCTATAAAGACTGAATATAGAGAATTACAAGTTGATGTCATATAAAAAGACTTGACTTTTACAGGCTGTCTTTCAGCACGTACACATACACACTGACAGAATCTCTGATAGAATCCCCAGCAAAGGGTGAGATATGAACAGTGGTGACTAGGAATGGAACTTTATGCTCACCTATGTGTTCCCCAGTACAGTCCTTTATTTCTACAGGTATATTCTTGGCTGTAAACTTCTTGGGGCAGGAATCATTTTTACCATCATAGTATGCATTGGATGTTTTATGAGCACTTAAGTGAAGAATAACAAAATCACAGATAATCATGGCCAAAATACAACTGTTAAAATGAATTAATGAAACCCTGGTTTTCATTATTTATTCACTTTGACACTAATTTGCAAAATTCTTTAATTGACCATAGCTCTCCCTATCATTAATGCAAATTAACAAGGTTCTACTGTAATGCAGATATTATTATCTTTCCTTGCATAAATGCACACAGGCTTCTAATTAAAACATGGTGTATTTTTAAAATCAGATTATCGGGTATAAAAGAAACAGAAAACAGAAAAGTATTCAGCTGTTTAGAAAAAGAGGTGGGAGTACAGAGAAAGAGAGAGGTCAATCTTTTCATGTTCAATAGAAATTAGTCAAATGAAAGAGAGAAATTTTAATGAGAAAACGCTGCTTTTCAGAAGCACTGCTTACACATTAAGAAACCATCGACCCACCTGTAGAGAGATCATACAGTTTTATACTACATACACTCAATTACGTTGTGGAAGTTAATAAGAAGAAAGCTAAATAGACAACGATTTGTAATTTTTAATAATTTTAATAATTTAATTTTTAATAAAGAAAGTATCTTTTTTTATTGCTAATCGTGCCTCCCATAATGCTTACTCCTTGATGTAGTCAACAACAGTATTTAAAATTAGGAAATGTGTTAAGGCAAAATTACACATTCACAAGAGAAGTGTAAGAAAGATTAAGGTGGATGAATTACTATGAAGTCATCTTCTTTTCTCCTTTCATTCTTATAATTTATAGTTTTCATTTTCATTGTCTTTACTCATGCATAGTTTCACAGATGATTGTGTTTTCATATACAAATTAAAGCTATCCAGTCACAACATTTGGAAAGTACACAATCTCCTGGTTGAAAAATGATATCAAGGTTACCCATTCCTCCATTTATAATGGCTTGAATTCTGGTGGATTCTCTAGTACCTAAGAGGAAAAAGCTGTAATGCCTTCCATTTTAACAGTTGCACTTGTTACACTACTCCTTCTACCAAGGTTAACTGAAGACATGTCTGTTCTTTAAGTTTCTTCTGATGTCATGTTAGCTCACCTACAAGCTCATGTCTCCCAGTTTTCTGGAGTCACTGCTTGTTGGCGCACATGCTTGCTCAGCTGTAGGACAAAGTGATCCTCAAACGGACACTGTGAAGGAACAGATATAGAGCCTGGCTCATTTTCAAGTCCCAACACCATAGGCTGTCCACATGTAACAAGCAGTTGACTGTTGCAACATGGCTTGTCTGTGTCCCTCAGACTCAGCCAACCCCTGTCATCCGTATATCACTGTTATTTTTCCAGCTGCTGTGTGATGTGTCAATAGCATCTTGATTTCTTTATTCATTATTTTCACTGCTTTTGAAAAAAAAATAAATAAAAAAAAAATTCCACTTGTTGAAGCTGTCCACTATTTCTTGCTTCTCTGAACCTTATTCTCACATTCCTCTACCATAGTTGTATGGCAGCACAGTCAGCCCCCTAAATAGCAGAAACAGCAGGGTGCTGTAACAAGGCAAATAAGACTGCATAGGCAACATAAAAATTCTTCCCAGAGGGAGATAGTAACCAGTTATGAACAAAGAGGAAAGGACAAGGATAGAAGGGGAAACATCTGTCACACAAAATGTAAGTGCTATTTTCAGGATTAAAAATAATTCTCCAGGATAAAACTGATCCCAGAAAAATGTGTGATGTGATGTCAAGTAAGGCTGATGATGATGATTCAGTGATGAGCTATAACTGAGCATTAAGCTTGCTAGGAAGACTTGTGGGAGTCAAAGACATCTAGCTAGCTGATGAGTTGGCATTTGGCTCAGAAAGCTGATGTCCTGTCAGGCATACATTAACAATACAGCTTAAGATTATGTGGTAGATTCAGGTCTCTGATTGTCTGTAACCAAAAGAGAAACTTTTAAATTGTGTATTTTGTCTTTTGTGTTGGAACTGAAGAAATGGAATAATAATGGAGAAGTGGAGCTGTCTCGTGTAACAAGACATTTTTGGCAGGTAATGATCTGAGTTGAGTTAAAGCCTAATGAATAAAAGTTGTACAAAACCTTCCTTCTGTCTCCTGGAAAGGAGAAGAAAAAGGATAATGGAGAAAATAAGATTTTTCCTTGAGGACAAAAAAATGTCTTTGATCTTATTCCACTACGGAGAAAAAATACGGGGATAATGTCCAACACTATTTCCTGAATTCTTTAACACACAGTGTTAAAAATTCCCACATAACAGCAAGTTTACATAGACAGAACAGGACACAATGCTGGAGCTAATACTCCAGGTTCCTGCACTCAAAAACAAAATGAGTAGGCACAGCAGTTTATGTGAGTAGGTACCCCATGAACATATTATCTAGTGATATAGTGAATAGGAGTGGGCTAAAGTAGCAGTCATGGGAAGTGGAAATAACTGCGGTCTATGAGAAGAGAAAAAAACAAGTATGTGAAAGATAGGTTAATTTATTCATTTGTTAAAGGGCTGTGGTCTTTTGTCAGAGAGTTTCTGAAAAATGCAAACAGTGAAAGAAAGTATGAGATAGGTAATACTAGTCATGAAGGAGTCGGAGAGAAAAATCCTTTGACAGTGGAAAAAAAAGGTAAGTCAATTTGTACATTCTTCAGTTTTAGGAGTATTCCAAACTTAAATCTGAATGCTATGTTATGACTTGAGCCCATCTCTCCTGCTTGCAGAGATGAGTTTTTCTGAGACACTACAGAAGAAAAGAGAAAATATCCCATTCTAGGAAAGAAGAGAGTCAAATCAAATTTCAAAGTTTCATTTTAAAGAGGAAGAAATATAGAATTGTAGACAACTTCTTATTACATGAACAGCTTCCAGAAATGTCTGATTTCTTTTACCAAGGAAATATTTCCCATATTTAGATATTTTCATTTGCAATTGAATTTATATAACGTTTCATTGTCTTTTCCTTTTCTTGTTTTATCCTTCACACAATAAGCATACAATTTAAATTTCATTAAAAAACAAAACAAAACAAAAACAAACAAACAAACAAAAAATGGTGTTAGAGTAGCAGGAATATCTAACTTGCAGCTCATAAATAATGGCATGGACATAAAAGGGTATTATTTTTTGTTGCTGCCTGTGTGTGTGTTCTGCAGGGCTTCTCAGCTGACATCACTGAACAGCCCGATACTGGAATAAGTGAAGCAGCACTAATTCACACCCACAGTGAAACAGGTTCACAATGTGTTAAATGTACTAGATGAGGAATGAACATGGTATTAGAATTCCAAATGAGTGCTGCATCAATTTTTTCAGTCTTATCTGACAATTGGAATCGTGGAGACATTCTATGTAAAAAAGAATAATGTTGCACTTATTTTGAGCAGTTGACAGACATGGCTAGAAGACTGATAATGATTAATACCTCAATAATAGGGCTTCTGAAAGTTAGTCCCAAAAGACTTCCAGCATAAAAAGCGAGCTAATATATGGCTTATATTGTAGTGACTTTTATTAGATAACAAATTAAAATTTTAGCTTTGTTTTATTAAAGAGCTTTTTTATTGTATTAAAATCAAAAGAACTAAGGAATTCTCATGCAGAGAAGTAAGTGTAGAGGAACTGGCTTGGCTGTAAGTGCTTATGAATCTCACTTCTGACCAGAAAAAATCTGAAGTATCTACAGATTCATCATCACCTCCATCTCCTTACTGACACTTGGAGATTCTTTTCTTTGAGATAATTATTCAGAGCTATGTATTTTTTCCTAATTCTTCCTTTTCTAGAACACCCATGACTGCAGATGTTGACATACACCTAGTAGAGAAAAGCAAAAGATTAAGTTCAAATGCCCAGAAGACCAAAGACAAAGTATGGCCCCAAAAAAGGTCAAAAAGTTATCCCTCCTGTGCTACTTTTCACGTCTGAAACAGGAAAACTGAGGTCCCTTTTTTTACCCTCACTGGATTTAAAGACAAGTAATATATTATTATGGACAGAAATTGGAAGCTTGAAGAAAGCAATGGACTATGGATGTTTCCTTTCTGCATCAGCAGCCAAAAAGAGAGCAGCCTTCCTTATTCAACAGTTTAATTCCGGGAATTATCCTGATCCAGAGAATAATGTTCCAGGAATAATTAATTCCTGGAAATATCATTTACTGCTTGTTCACAGCAGTTTTATGGGTAAGCAGATGGGCTGAGCAGACAGTGCCGAAGACCACCAGCAGACAGCTCAGCAATGAAGGGCTACCTAGTTATTCACAAGGGGGACTCAGTGGCAGTAGCAAGGTGCCTATCAGTTCATTTTTCTCTGTACCTTTGCTCTGCAACTTATATCTTGACTCAAAAGTACATACAACCAAGAGGCTCTAGCTGAAATAAGAGCCCTACGGAACTGGCACTGTGTGTGTGTGCTATTAGGGTTTTCATTCAAGAAATCTTTAGTCTGATTAGAGAAAATCAAGAGAAGAGGGAAATATTTTGTAGGATTTGTGAGAAACTGAATAAAAACACTTTTAGGGGAAATTAAAAATGTTGAAGTGAAGGCAAATAATCTCATGCCAACAGGAGCAGCAGATTTAATCAGACCTTTAAACTTGGTGGAGCAGTAGACAGCAAGCCCCCACAAGGATAAGGAGTGGGAGGGACTGGTCACAAGGACAGGCTAAGGTGCTTTTTTTTGGTGCAACAGCTTTTATGCATGGGAGAGGGATGAGTGGTATCATCGAATGGTAAAGGTAGAAGACTTAAGCTAAATGAGAGATTGAGCTACTTATGATCAAATATTAAATTATAGATTTCAATGTAACAGGGATATATTTGATAATAAATTGAGAAGTGTTAAAAACTACAAAGTGCAAACTGTAGTATGAAATAGTGGAAAAGAAAAGAAGTGATAAATTGGAGTTGACTAGCTGTACTCATTTCAAATTTCTAAAGCCAGAAAAATCAGAGATATACTCTTACTACAAGTCATACTGAAATATGCTGATTTTCCTTAAAAAATATTTTCATTCAGAAACCGTTTTTGTTTAAAAAGAAAATCACAACAAATTAATTTTCTTAATAATTGTGAACCTACCTGTTGATCATTTTATTTTGAGAGGATTTATTATGTTCTCTGCATCTATCTGAGCAATAATTTTGTTTGTAGGCTATTTCCAAAGCTTGCTTGTGGCTGCTGTTAATCATGTACTAGTGAACTGAGCATGTGTATATCAACTGCAAGGTGAATTACTCTTAAATAATCTTAAACTGACATAACGGATCAGATATGACAAAGTGGTAATTTTAAACTTTAAAAGTATAAAAAAGTAACTTACATTTTTATTGCAGTTTGAAATGTACCACCTCTTTTTACCCTGCACTTCACTTAAGCCTTGTATTTGAGCAGATAAATCAGTGCTAATATACATTCCCCCAGTAGTGCTTTTAACAGGGACTCTCTTTGTAATTTCAACATTCCAGTAAATTGTTCAAACATAATCTTGTAAGGTTAAACACAGCTTTGAAATCCTTCTTATGTTAGGCAAAGTTGTCATAAGCTTTCAGCATAATTGTGAAAAGGCCAAAGCCATCAAACTAGAAATGTGTTATAATAGCCAGTTTCACTGCTATAGTCATGGTAATCATTGTGATGATCCAGATATTCACCACTGTAGCCACAGAGATTTTCAATTCCTGCACTCATTGTTTTAAAGTCTTATAAACCATCTCAGTTTGAAAGCTTCAGAAATGTTCTTAGTTGCAAAATAACAAACCTACTACAGACTTTATCAGCTTTGTGATAAAGTTTTCTGATCAGCTGTCTACTCTCTATGAGTGGCAGCATCTTCCTCTCCCTATCAAATGTCTTTAATACTAAAATCCAGTGAGTTCAAGCTAAAAATTTAATGTGTATTTACTATCTGACAGTCTTTGCTTTATTCTTATTCCTGTTAATAGCAGCAAAGATAAAACTTACTTAAACTTATGGTGTGACTATAATAGGACATGTGTATTTATAGCAGCTCTCCCATTGTTTTCTCGACACCCTGCTCAGCCTACACATTTTACCTATGTCTTCTAACAATGTCAGTTGCCCAAAGCTCTTCCATGGCTTTCAAGACTAACTTCCAGTAAAGCAGTTCATCCATTTATCATGAAGGCAGTCCACACAGCCACTGGCAGTAACACTGAGCTCTTTTTCATTGCTCCATTAATTATTTGTCAGACTTATATTCAGTTCTCAGTTAACCCACACACTTTCATGCTTTCTTCCTTCTTTCCTGACAAATAGCAAACTCCAGACATCTGCTACTGAATACTTTTCAGAACTGTAGTGCTCCAAATGGAGATATAGGCTGCTGTGGAATTAATGTAAATCTGGAAAGCAGGAGGTCCTCGTATCTAATTTTGAGTTTAATTTATATTTTCTTTATGTTCATCTGTAATTTCCTCAGTTTAGCACAGCTTACTGGTAATTAGCTGTGGCCTTGAAAATGTGATAAAATTGTAAGATTGAGTTGTCCTTAAAAGCAAAGCAGAACAGAAATGAAGGCATCTCCTGCAGTGAGACTGCTGCTCACTGGGTCACAGGGGCAGTGCTTGAATTATTCAAATGGCTCTAAAAATGGAAAGTACCACCTACAGTACATTGCTATTAGACTAAAAACACACTATAATAAATGGTAAAACAAATAACTATTCGTTAATTTATTAGGATTAGGGGAGAGCATTTAGTTTTCACTCATGAGAATGCTAATAATCATATTGACTCAGAAAATTATAGTTAAATGGAAGATATATTTAGAAATAATGTATGTAATTTCCACATTGTGTATTTCAAATCCACTGAGAAGAACTATTAAATGAGGCAGTGAACGCCAACAATGGGATATTGTACAAGACAGCTCAGAGATTACCTCAGATGGACTTCATATACTGAGTCTACTCACTTGCAAGATTAAAGAAAAGGTATGAGAGGGGAAGTGTAGCTAACACAGAACAAATAGGTACGTGGGTAGAAAACAACACAGCATCAAGAATGGCCAAAACAACACAGGAAAACAAACAAACAAAAATACGATATACGACACTTTTACTCTCAGGAATAGCTTTACTGTTATCAATTTCACAGAAAATTATCAAGTGTTAAAAAAAAACGTCAAGCAGGGTGGGAAACTAGTACATTAATCCTGTTCAGCAGTCTGTAATATATGAATTAAAAGTCACTGAGCTGCTTTGTTACAGAGAAATAACAAAATTCATGTTCTACTAATTGGGCAAATAATTAAAATACAGACTTCCATGCTTTGCATCAATCTAAAGGAATTATTTCAAAAAATAAAATTCTGAATGACAACAAAATGTGCCTTTATGAACTTTTATCTTTCAATAGCAATAATTTTCCAAAACAGAGCTCAGGAAAGATAGTAAAATGTATGAATTTTGGGTTTTGTCCTTCATACTCTGTGAAGCTTCCCTCTTTATTTGTTATCATTTTTGTTCAAACAGAAGATAAATATAATAATAATTTTAAAAAACAAACAAACAAAAAACAAAAACAAACAAACAAAAAACAAACAAACAAACAAACAAAAACCTTATGCTGATGGTTTTCAGATATCAGCTTCTCTAAGGCCTAATGTTTTACTGTCTAAACAACCAAATTTAACAGTGGGCCCTTGTCTTCAGATTCAGTACAGCCTACTAGTATCCATCGCTTTGTTAAATGATAAACATGCATATATGTGTGTGTGTTTCCCTGAAACAAACAAACAAAAGAATTAAAAGGAACCTTTGCAAAAATGTATCCGGTTCATTGAGTTTAGAATTGATTGTTACTGAAGGAGAATTTTAAAAACCGTACAGAACAGGTTTTTTGTGAAACCTCATGTAGCACTCCTCTGGATTTTCATTGTATTTATGTGCTGATGGCTTATTAAAATAATAATAATAATAATTTTTAAAAGTATATAATGTATAAAAATTGGATGTTTTATATTATACTTATTATTATTTGTACCCTTTGAATTGTATACAGTGATAGAAAGGATTATTATCACCTATTGCTACCCAGCCAGTTTAGTGGTCAGGATCTCCAGTTAGCAATTTATTACCAGTCCTTTCTCTTTAGTCAGTGTGGTGTCAACATGTGGAAAATAAATACTACTTTTATTAAAATGAGCAAGAAATTAAATCCAGTCCTTAAGATCTATCTAGCTAACAAAAGCTCTTCTCTTCCCACTGGATCTTATAATGTACCTGATACATTTTCCTTAACACAATAAAAGCAGAACATGATGTAGTTTATTCTGTAACTGTGTACATTAATCATTATAAGCTGTCTCTGTCACTAGCAACACATAAAACAGCTCCCCTTGAATATCGTCATGATTTGCACTAAAGCATTCAAAGCTCAGGTATACAAGTACTAAAACTGTGTAGATCTACTTAAATGTTTTATTTAATAGCAAATAAGAAATAATTTTTAATTTCCCTAAGCAAAATACATGAAAGCAGACTTTAAAACACAGCAAAGCTTTAAAAAGGGAAGATAATGAAACAATGCAGTCAACAAGAGTTAAGGTTGAAGGAACTGGTTAGTTATGGTGTACAACAAACTGCTGTTGTTTTTTTTTCCAGTGACAGATGGCTGTTTTACAGATTACCACCTCTGCCAAATTACAGTATTAAATTACCATGCAAAGTATCCTTGTAAAGGAGAGAGTCTGAAGGATTGCTTTTTAGCTCTTGTTTCACACTAGTATAATTCTGTATGGGAGTACAAGACAGGTAGAGCAACTATGAGAGAAAGACTAGTTTAAAGAGGAGAAGAAAAACATTATGTCTGAATGCAGTAAAGAAATGGAGGCAGTTTAAAATCAAATACAGACATTAAGGGATAAAATTAATCAGGGAAACGGTAAAAGAAAAACATCATGCTAGTCTGACACCTGTAGTCTAATTTTGTTCAAGACAATACATTCTGTTACATTTTCTGCAAGAAAGAAAAGTGACACAGGGTGGCAAATCAGAGTTTTAGTTTAACAATCGTTAATGCGAATTATGGATATCAATCTTATAATACTTAGTCCAACTGCAAAATATATGAATGCAAAAAATGATTATTCTTTTCTTTCAACTATTTCTGCATTACCATATCTTTTTCTGCCATATCCAATATTAATGTATTTTAATAATTCCATTAAAACTGAAAACTTTTTAGATTTTTCTGTAGATCCAGATGCTTCATTTGCTTCATTTTGCCACAGTAGAAAACACTGGTCCTAGTTCCGGGGACTAATGATTGGTGTCCTTTGGTAGTCAACCAGATAAGAGTACTTAGTGCTAATGTCAATATTCTTTCAATTATATGCAAATGGAGCAAACAGATAAACTCAATTTGAGAGTTTGAGGTAAATTCAGTGCAATTCAATAAAATCTATATAAGTAAGTATGTGTTACTAGATGCTAGATATCCAGCTGAGCAATGCATTCTCACTTGTTTAAATGAGAAATACAGACATATAAAAATGAAATATTTTATTCAAATAAGCTACTTTCAATGGAGTTTTCACTAGAAAAATTTTCTTATCTCCAAGTTCACAGCTACTACAAGAAAGCAATAAGCCAGTTCCTGAAGCTAACTAGTCAGTGTTCAATGTTCAAGAAAAGTAATTCAACTGAAAACATTCGTTTTTTGATTTTTTTTTAATCTCTTCTCTTTTAATCACTTCTACATAAGAGAGTTAATTGTTCCCAGAGAAGATTTCCTTCAAACAGACTTACAAACATCCTTCTCTATTCTTAATCATAAAGAAATTAACATGAAGGAGACCAGAGTCAAATTCCCTGCTTTGAGATCTAGTAATGATCATAAGAAGTGAACAAATACTAAGCTCTGTTTTATACCTGTTTTATGACTCTATTTGTATAAAAATTATGAGGCTGGATCATCTTTAAATCCAGGAGTGTTTTTTTGTTTTCTATTTTTTTCTGTTTGGTTGTTTTTTTTTCCCAAGAAAGCAAAGGGAGTCAGATACCTAACTGCATGCATATACCAATTTTTGATACAAAATTAACCTAGAAAAAGTCATCATGTATTTGCTTCTTTATTAATGAAAATAGCTTAACATTTTTTGAATTCTGTTCATATCCAGACTGCATGCCCTGTTTTGCTTCAAGAAACTGAGGAAGAGACACAATTAAGGTTCTACTAGATACACCATCAAAATACAAATCAAAATAGAATAATTACTGACACAAAATTTAGTACAGAAATAAGATACTCTAATGAATAAATGCAGAAGTGTACGCTGTAATATTTTAAGGGTTATTTACTGACATAAAAATATTATAGAATATATTTGGTAAGAATATATTTGGTATATATATATATATATATTATTATTTTTTTTTTTTACAAATGACACAAATCTTAATTCATGCTGTTGGATATATTGTACATGCACTCTAAAATGTAATTTAGATTAATTAAATTTTGCCATTAAGAAAAAATCAAAGAGAATAAGTCACCTGATCCAAAGTTGTCCAAGTGATACAATTTTATAGTTGCCAATATGTCTTCATTAACTAAAGAGCCTTGGCACAGAGCTAGAACTAAATAGCTAACTTGTAAATAAATAAACTCCCTTCCCAAGAAAGATTATTTCTACCCCATGAGAACTGCACATGGTTTTATCCTCCCTGTCTCAAAAGGAGTACAGGAAAACTAAAAAATAACCAAGAAGACAAACACAAAGTATATGTACATACGTATATATTTCCATGTAGGAAAGACAAAATAGATTAGGTCTCCTTACTGGAAAAGAGTAAATTAAGACAAGACATCACTGTTACATGTGTGGATGAAGATGAATGTGGAATGATTATTCACTATTTCTCCCACCACAAAGAAAGGTCCATAACCAGTGAAATTATTTGACAACAGTCTTAACTCATACAAAAAGATATCACAAAATGTTATATTGAATTCAAAAAGGGATTATTTTAGTATATGAGGAAAAGTCCATCAGCAGCTATTAAAAATGAATTTTGTGCCTAACCTACAGCTCAGAAATTTGTAATGCTTATGATAGTATGCAACTGATAGTATATAAAAGAAAAATTATTTTATGATATTTTCCATTTTCCCTTAATCCTTCTCTAAGACTTTTCTGGTTACTACTGCTGGAGAGTAACAATTGAGCTAGACCAGCCTGTAATCTGACCCTGCATGGCTGTTCCTGCATTCTTGTACTGGAAATAAGCATTAGTTTTCTGATTAGAGAAAGACAGAATGAAGCCCTGCTGGTAACTAATGTTAAATCTTTATGGGAAATAAGTAAAGACTAAATTATTTCTGTTAACTGATTTTCTTTGTATTTATACCACTACACCATCCTTATTTATGTGGTAGTTTTGGTTTTCAACTTTGGATATTTAAACAGTTTCACTATCATTCTTTTTGGAGAATAATTTATGTTGTTTGTAGTTCAGGTCTGTTGGAGATATATTCCCATCATATTCCCCAAGATATACCAATCAGTGTAGGAAGTTTTTTGCTGAATAGCAAAATTTTGTCTCTGAATTTCTAAGCAGCTAGTCAATTTACGTTGGGTGGAAAAGTTTCTACTGAATTTTTCAATTTGAATCCTCAGTGCAGAGTCTTGATTCTTTCTACTCATGTCATATGAAATTCCACATGCTGAAGAAGTAAAAAGTGTTCAGGAGATCATGATATAAATCCAGTGGAGGAATTAAGACTTTCAGTTCAAGTGTAATTTGGTTTTGTCAGTTGCTTAAGACCCACAGAGCAGTTACTGCAGTCCCTTGTGATATATTCTGTATTCTGAGGTTTGGTGAGGATGTTTGGGCCAAAGAAAAATGGGTTTGTTGGTATTGTTTCAGTTTGGTTTAGTTTGGTTTGATTTACTGATTATTTTCTTTTTAAGAAATGAGCTATGTCTTTAAGATCAGAAAAGCAGCAATTTTAAAAAACAAATGGCTTTCTCAAAGCCTTTTTCCTTAGATAAAAAGGAGTAGGGAGACAGGGGGCAGGCAAAGTATTACACTGGCTTTAATTGTACTTCAAATTTTAGTAACGTAATACTGAGACAAATAATCAGAGAATGTTCTTTTCCTCACAGAAAGAAAAAGTTATATATATATATGTCTATATATATATATATATATATATATATATGTCTGAATTGTAGGGACTCCCTACTGATGTTTTTAATAGAGAAGGGAACTGAAATCACTCTTCATGAATAAAAAAACCATATGTCATGGGTTAACCTAAAATCTACCGGCAACCATGACAGGGGGGCAGTTGGCCCACAGGCCGCTGGCCCAAAAGGAAAAGAAAAACAGGGAAAAAGGAAATAAATACAGCGGCAACGATCTATGGAGGCATACTTATTTACTAAATACTATATCGGAATACAGAATAACACAATATAATACAATATAATTGGAATTAAGGCTAACGAATCAAGTAAAATAAGAGAGAGTGAGTCCCGAAACCGAGAGGCCTACTGTAACTCTAGGCGAAACGGCTGGAATGCACACACTCCCCCATGGCTGGCAGGAAACAAGAGAGCGAGTCCAGCACCGAAGTGAGATTATATAGTCCTGGTCATATGACTGACCGTGGTGTTCCCTGGGACATTCAGTCTTCTTTTGTGAGCAGCAGATTCGTCAAAATTATCTATGCTTAACATGATGTTATGATGTGGAATACTGATAGCAAAATTACAAAATTGCAAAACCATGACACCATAATACAGCATTATTCACCCTTTATAAAAATAAACTAAGTAGATGATTTTCAGAACTTTCTGCTCTTAAGAGTTCATCTTCCAAATGGCACCAAATTTTATAATAGGTAGATATATGCTAGAAATTTAAACACAAAGTCTTTCAGCTATTTCTGAACCTTATTCTCATTTCTTTGGATCCCAAAGCTGATCTTCAGTGAGCTCCAGTTGGAGGAGGCCCTTCTGATTCAAGTTCCTAAATCTGGAATATTTCGTTGTGTCAATGAAAAGCCAAGACATAGAGTCCATTTGTCTAAAGTTCAGGCAGTATCTGGATGCTCAGAATACAGAGAATGGTTCTGTCTGGCCACTGTTCACCCGCCAGGTGCAGTTAAAAGAGTGGCAAATGTAATCATAATATAAGTTATTCAGTGTCTTTATTTCAAATTGTCAACTGTTATTTTAGTTTTTGCATTTCTGCCTCGGCTTCCTTCAAGTAAATAGTTCTATGTTAGCATTAGGATTGTTTTTGAGACTCTCACGCTGGGGAAATACGTAACTGTGTTCTTCTGTTCAGGTTCATTCAGATGCTGTTCCTGCACTAACAGTTTATTGCCAGCAGGCATTTTCCTTCATCTTATACCAGGGTTGCACATTAGATGAAACTTTATTCATGACATTTGTTTTACTATTGGATTGCTATTTGTATTCATGTCAAAGGGACACCTGAGAATAGTAAGCTTTACCAGCAAACAGCTATTGTCTTCATTTCATTTTTGTACCTGAATACAAAACAGTTATAAAAAATAGAGTGTGGACATGAAGGCACGCTGCACAGTGCATGTAAAGCTAGACTGGACATAGTGTTAAAAAGTGTTAGAAAACACAATGTAGTGTGCCCTGGGGAATGATTCTGTTCTGGCAGAGGAACAGCCAAGAATATGATCTGATCCAGCACTACCATCTATTACTCAGAAAGGCTTATTGCTATTTAAAACTTACTGCATGGCTGAGGAGCTGTGGAGGGCTACTCAGGGCAGTGCTTATACAGTATTGCTGCTGAGCCAGTTTTTGGTGATGCTTTTTCCTGCAATGAGCACAGAAAAGGACTATTGGGATTCATCATTGACAAAAAAGGCCTTCATGGCAACAGTCATTAGCATGATAGCAGTACATATTATACATATGTTGTAATGGGGCACCGAAAATGATCCGGGAAGCATTTACCACAGATTAATCAAAGTAAAGAGTAAGGTGGTGACATGGGTGAAGCAGGTACCAGGGGATTAACACAAGAATTTGAAACAAGAGAGGAGTCAGATGAAAATCAATATAGGAGGAACATGAAGATCTGTCAGGAGGAAAAGACCTCAGGTTGCAAAGAGCACTGTAGGTGTGGGTTTCAGCAGTGTATGTGCCTCACATCACCAGGGCCCACAACACCAGAACATCACAGCTCCAGGTACTGCAATATCAAGACTCCACAGCATTGTGTGTTGCACAAGCACTGGATGTGTTCAAGGTTAGTTGTGTTCCAATAATTTGTACATGTTAATATTTTGTGATCCATACTGTGGGCTGTGTCTGTTGCACCACTGATAATGATCCTGAATCTGTAGTTTGCTGACTGCTATTTAATTGTGTGTTGGTAATAAGTCAGTAAGCCACTTTGATCTTGATTTGTTTTAAACTACATGAACAGAGTAACTTTTCCCTGCAGCTAGGGCCATAAACAGAAGACTGTGATATTTCCCTGAAACCCTGGGTCTGCGTTGATTGTTAGATTAGATAAGACTTATTCAGCACTCCTTGTGTTTGCCAGGTTTGACTCAGTCCAGTCACTTAGAAATTACTGCAGGAAGCTGAAGTTTTACTTCAGCAGAATCTGACGAATACACTATGTTCTTCTATAGCTAATATTAAAATTAAGCACTTTCACTAAGCAAAATCTGTCAGCATCTTGCTGTCTGTTTCTATTCTCAGACTTTGCTTACTTGGCCCAATTAAGAAGACAGCTTGGCCTCAATAAATACCATGCACTGAAGTATTACCCTTCCAATATGCTTGTTATACCACATTTTTTGTACATGATGCTTCCATTTTGCATTTTCAAAAAATACTGGTTAATGCATTAAAGAATCTCCATCCTTGCACATATCAGATTTACAGAATTTTATCGTGGTTTTGTTCTTATTGCAATTTAACCTTGCAGCTGTTAACCAAGTTATCTAATGACAGTGTTAGTACCCAGTCTAAAAGTTCGAGGGAAAAAAACATTACTGTCTCTTATGCTTATTCCCAATTAAACAGAGCTCAATCAGTATCACAAAATACAAGATATGCTCTAAAAGTAATGCCTCCTATTTTATTATGCTAGCCACTGTTTGGTCTCCATAAGGATTCAGCAAACATCAATGAATATCAATACATGCTATTCTTTCAGCATGGAGGACCTCAATTCTAAACTTTTGCTTTGTCTTCACTTCTGTGTCAGATGCCACCTGTGTCACGGTAACAAAACATAATGGATATTGACAGGAAAATTTAATCTCCACTGCCATACTATCAACATCAACTTCTGATATTGTAGGCCAACATAATAAAATAGGAGGCATTACTCTTCGAGCAGCCCTCACAGTTTTCCCCTCTTCATCTGTCAGACTGATATCTGAATGTTTCTCACTCCAATTTATAGGAGGGAGAGGAGTTTCTTTGATATAAGTATACCCAGCATGAGATGGTTCAGTTGTTCAATGAACAATGGTTCAAATATTGGTCCAACCAGTTTATTACAAATCTTAATCAGGGAGATGGGGAAGGAGAGGACAGACACTGTTACAATTTAGGGTGATGGGGAATGGAAGAAGGGCAATAGAAAATATAGGAAATAGAAACAAGGAGTCTTTATAGGAAACAAGAGGGTGATAGTCCCCACTGTGGGTCCGGCATGGTTTGTAGTTCAGTCATTGAGCTTCAGCAGTGGTGGGTCGTCAGGTGCTGTTGTTCTCTTGCTTACAATAGCGACCATGGCGACCATTTGCAATGGCAGTACTAATTTAATTATAAGTCCAAAGTGGTCGAGTCAGCTTTCTTTGGAGTGACAGCTTGAATCCATAGTGGTTGAGACAACTCTCCTTGGAATGGCAGCTTCTGAATTTGGGATCTCAACAGGAACTCCTCTGTTCCCATCTTCTAAGACTTGCCAGCAGATAAGAGGGAGCAGGGGTGCCCACCTGCATCCTGATTTTCACAGGACACAATGGTATCATTCCCCAGTTTTCCCATACCAAGCTGGAGCTGTTTAGTCACAGGCCAAATCTTCTGCCAGTAAACACTCCTGAGCACTCTCTTCTGGAGGCAAACAGCTCTGAAGGAAGGTGCTTTGCAATGTCCACAAAGTGATGTTGATTGTCATACAGTAGCACCCATCACTTGCCTCCTTAATAAATTAAAGTCCTATTACAAGAAATACCTAATGAGACAAGCTTTGAGACAGAAAACAAAGTAAGGTTCTCTCAAAAAGCAATGGATTTCATGACCTTTCTCCTATTCTTCTGATGCTCCTTAGTGTACATTCTCTAATCCTTCCAGGACAACTTGTCCATATCACATTTTGCACCTCAGGATACATTGGAGTACTGAGGGAAACAGTAGAATTAAGCAGGGCAATCTATAATGCCTCTATCCAAAGCCTGTCTGAAATATGTAATATCTCCTTGATTTTCTGCTATCCATCTGTCCTAATCACTAGACCTCACTCTCACAGACTCTTTCTGGTCTTATTCGTGCTTTGATTTCTCTTTCAGTGTGGACAGACTTCAAAAAAGAGGTGAGTAACAAAGTAGTCTAATCTTGATGTAGAGCAGTGAGAGAATTATATTAACTTTGCGGCCAACGTTATGGGGTTTAATCACTCCAGGCAGAAGTAGAACTTAAATTCAAGGCCTTTTGTCCTGGCTTGTTATAATTGCTAAGTTACTTTTAAAAGTGAACTGGCAGCTCTTTGGTCTACCTTTAGAAGGAAGGTAGCAGTTGCAATCTGATCTGAGAAAACCGACAGAAAGGAACCTTCAGGTAATAAAGGTGTATGAACTCTTGTATTTTGAAGTCCTGCAGTGACTGACACTGAGCTGTTCAGCACCATTAAGAATGGCACAGTTCTGTGCAATACTGAAGGCAGATTGTTGGAAACCTATGGAACTAATGATGAAAATATATACTTAACACATTAAATAGTGTTGTCTTTAAAAGGCAGTGGTGTTAAATATTTGAGAATACAGTACTGGGTTTGGGTTATTTCTGTTTAAGAGCTCTTTTAGCACCTAAAACCCTTTACTGTGTCCAGCCTCAAGGACAGTAACAGAAAAAGAAAAAAATACAAATGATCTTAAGGTGTCTCTCATTGGGCTCTCATTTATTTCTATCACTAAATGGAAAGGGCAGGTGGTTACCATCTGGGAACATCCTGCCATTGGGCCCAGCCTTGGCAGTCCTTTGCGGTCAAGAGGAGCCTTCTAGAAATGGAGAGTAAGTTTTCACCATCCATTAACACCTCTTGAATTTGACAAACTTGTAATAGATATAAGGAGGAACAGAATCAGGTTATGTTATTTCTCTTGAAATATTTTTATTTGCAAATCATTTTAAGATTTGAAAAGATGGATCATTATTTAATGCATGAAGTTCATAATCATCTATATCTTCCTTGCTTCAGCAGTTGCATTAATCAGAGAATAACTGTTGTGTGGCAGCTCAAATGACTTAGTTAATTGCATAAGCAGGGGTTCACTTTTTATTTTCTCTCCTAAATGTTGGATAACAATTACTGCTTAGTATACGAGCAGAGCTATAACACAATTAATACAGTCTTAACCACTTTAAGCATCAGTTTTTCCATAATTTTTCCTGCAGAGTGGAAAGCACTTGTATATATGTAGAATGGTTGTATCAATTTTCTAAAACACAGCCTAACTCTTAAATGGAGAGAATGATCACAATCAAAGGCACACATTCTAAAGCTATGGAAAATGAAGGCAAATAGAACACAGCTGGCCAATCATCATTGTTGTTTTGATCATTATAATAAGTACATTCTTAATTACATATTCTCCAATTACCAAGAGATACTTTCTTTATTCTTAGTGTCTCAGTAGTATGAAGCTTGAGCATCCTAACTGCACAAACATCTTAAATATTTAAGCTATCCCTATTGTTCCCCACTGCAATGCACCTGGCATATTGATGATAACTTCATGGCCAAAATAGCAAGAACTGAAACTAGGAAGGCAGAACTCAAAATGTGGACTTCTTTCACAGGAGTGGTAATACCATTCAAATTTTGAAGATAAGCATAATCAGCTTTCAGCAGATATTCATTAATATGTGTGGGTTTACCAGTATTTAAAACAGAAACAACTTCTTAGGTAGGGTTCAGTGTTATTCTATGCCATTAAAACAAGGGTGTTTACTGGCTAAGCCTTTCCCTTAAACTACAGTCTCATCATGATACTACTATGCTTTTGATGCCAAGTACAGAAAAAGATGCAAGATTTTATAGATTTTTTCATATACTTTAAACTCATTCTAAGTAGACAAGACTTGCCAAGTGCTAGTCTAATCTTGCTTGTTTTATGTTCAGTACTAGGATAATTTGGAAATTTCTGTCCCCTGACTCTTCCAGGATTTCAAAGAATATTCTTCACAGCAATGTGTAGAATTGTGCTGACTCAAGAGATCTAATTGTGAAGATACTGGGTTTTAAATGGTTCTCCTATCAAATATTTAGCAGAATCATAGTACATTTTCCCCTGCAGTTAGATGCTTACTAAACTCATTCAAATAATTATTTGAGACACTGCAGACTAACTATACTTGCCTCCACTCACATTTCCAACCAAACAGTAATACTACAATAGCATGAGAAATTAATAAGATTTTCTTCTTATACTATTGTATCGCTCCAATTTAGGAGGGAGGCAAAGGTTCTTTTGATATGTTATTCCTGGTGTGAGATTAAAAAGAAAAACATTCAAATGTTGATCCGACCAGTTTATTAGAAATAATAGACAGCTGAGGAGATAGGGAAGGGAGAGCGGTGAATATCAAAATTAGGGTGATGGGGACGGGAAAGTGGGCGATAGGAAAGGTGGAAAAAGGCAAGAATTACGTAAAGGCAGGGAAAGTCACCTCCTGGATGCAGCAATGTCCCATTGCACATTGTTTTGTTGGTCCAGGGAAAAAATAAGCGTAGGGGAGAGAAGCAGCAGAGTGGCAGGCTGCAAGCAGAGAAAGAGCAGAGAGGTCTCAGGGAACAGCGTGGTCTCACGAAGCAGCGAGGTCTCACAAAGCAGCGAGGTCTCGAGCAGTGTTTCGAGCAGCAAGCCCAGGAGAATCTGTTGGCAGCAGTAGGATGATGATGGAGGAATCTGAGGTCAGATACCTAAAAGTTCTTCATGCAAGCATCTTCTTCAGCATGCAGGTGTTCACGTAGTGAGGCATCTGATGTCAGAAAACCTCCTTGTTCACAAAGTGAGGCATCTGATGTCAGAAAACCTAAATCCATGGTTTGTCCATGCTCTTTTTATCCTACTTCTTCCCAGCCTACGTGACATTCCAGGGAGGCTGGGGTCAGAGTGATGTGAGTACCTCGGAGATGGCCATCTTCCTTGAGATAAGCTCACACAAAAAGACCACTTTAGGGCCATTCATCTGCAGCTTATCTCTTTCTTGTTGCCCCTGGACTTGTCCATCTGTTACCCTCAGACAAAGGATTTCTCATCCCCTGCCCAGGGCTTGCCTGGACTTGTCCATTTCAGCAAACTTTTGAGGCAATAGTGTAAAAAAGCATGTCCTCTTACAACTATCCATTTCTGAAACTAGAATTAAACAAGTGCCCCAGTTTTATAGATGCTCTGCTGCATACAAACTAGGCATCTGTGTTCCTTAAATTTTCAGTGAGGATCAAGTCATTTCTGGAAAGGCAGGGAGAAAATGTGCCTGTTGAACTCTTCAATACCTTTCTGAATTTGAGAAATTTAAAGCATCCAATAATGGTGACAATATTTCTGTGGTCAAACATAGGTTAAATACAAGATGTAGACCTGTGTATCTGAATCAATAGATTACATTTTCAATTAAAGAAATGAAATTGGCACTGTTGGGTACAACTCACCTAATTCTAAAGTTGGAGTCTAAAGCAGGTTCAATGAATTGTGAGTTGCCTTTTTTCAGCCATGCCAGAAGAGTTGCTGGAGAAATGAACTTAGGTGAAATCATCTGCAGCTAGGTCCTGAACTTAAGATGAAACACATCCTATGTTTCTTTCTCCTCAAGCTCCAGAACGGAGAGCCCCACAGTGGGGATTGACACCTCAGTAAGCAATGTTTTTTATATATATTTTTAAAGACAAATACCAAGAGTGCTTTGAGTATTAGCATGGTTTCCCTTGGCTGCAATATATAGCTATAGCTCCCTCAGATGGGAGCTACAGTCACCAATCCATAGGTTTTGGATTACATATCTTTTCTTCTGTTGAAACAGCACAATTAGGTAGATAGGAGTGCAAGACCCATAGACATAAAAGGAAGTATGGTTTAGAATATCAACTGAGCACTCAACGGGAAAGAGCAAGAAACATGAACTTAGGTTACTGATTAGGTACTCATCCGGGAGAAATCTTAGACTGTGTTCTCTCCAACCTTGATTGTTGATATTTTAGTACTATTTTCTAAATAAAAAATAATTAACAGGTTAGGAATCAACATATAGGCAACGCCCATACAGTGTATAAATCTCAGAACAGTCAGCTCACTTCCATACAGCTTTTAGCTCAGCTAAGTGACTTTCCTCATAGCAGTGATTTCCATTATAATTATGCTAAGATTTTATAGTAATCATAATGCAGCAACACAAACGTCTGAAAATACCCTTGTGATTTTTTCAGTGTTCAACCAGATTTTTTCAAGGCAATGACTATTTATTGTCTCTTCGAAATATATTCAGATTCATTTAACATAACCAATTATGAGCTGCCTAAGGGGTTTAAATAAATGCTTCATTGACCCTTCTGAAGTCAGTCCCATTAAACACAAATGAGTCCAAGCTGGACTTGTTATTTTGCTAGTTTCTGAACTTTCCCATTGGGCACTCAAAAAAGAAAAAAAAAGAAAAAAGAAAAAAAAAAAAAAAAAAAAAAAGATAGAAAAAAAAGCAAACAAATCATAGAGGCCAGCCAGAACTTACTGATATCTCTGACTTATTTTGCATTTTCTATTCCAGAAGTGTACAAAAACGCTGTTAAAAAAAAAAAAAAAAAAAAAAAAAAAAAAAAAAAAAGCAAGATTTGAAATATCCACTAGAATACAATACAAATAAAGCATGCCAGCAACAAGAAATCATCTGAGAGTCTGAGAAGTCTCTGAAGCAAAGAAAACAAAATTCCACCTCAAGTTCCTATTAAAAAATGTCTGCAATTTGAGCATTACTCAGCTACATCTTGGAATCTCATGTGAATTCTACCACTTAGCAGCATGAAAAATAGAAAATATGATCCCAGCACATTACAGTAATTGAGCATATGTTTAAATCTACCTCTAGACAACAACAGACAAAAAATAAAATTAAATCTCTGCTTTTATGAATCAAAGGATAAACACTCTAAGAAAAAACCTGCTCTTAGAAAACATTTTTACAAAGGACAATCTTCACTGTCCTACAAAAGGAGAAACAGTTTAATGGTCCTATTCTATTGGCTTTAATTTATTCAAAGCCAGAGGGATTTTACCCAGTTATTTTAAGACATTAATGATAGACAAGTGGCATCAAATATTTGGAGTTTTTTTAGTGAATTTTTTTGAAACAGACAATAAAAGCCATTTGGAAAATGAAAAGCTAAGGCCTCTGACAGGGAAAATGTTACAAAAAAAAAGGCAAGGAAAACATGGCCTATTGTTTCTTCATTGTCATTGCTCTTGCTACTTCATTAGTAGTTTGAATGTGTTATTTTTCAGAAGAAAAAGAAATATTTAATTCCCATTGTATATATTGTTTTTTTATTCCATTATTTATTTTTAAAACTTCCTTTTGTATTTATCAAACCAAACTCCTTAAAGTGTAATTCTTTTGAAAAAGTCTAATTCTTCTGTGGATCAGTAGCTGGAAATCTCAGAGCACTTCATGTTGTGGCACCTATCAGAGAAACAAAAACGTATCACCTCTCCTATGTTTTCTGTTCTCAGTGTTGTAGCTGCTACATTTCTCATCTTTGTGTCAACATTTGACAAACCGTCATCAAAAAAATCCTAATAGACTTTGGCAGAGAGCCATATTTTATGCATGCTTAATTGAAGATCTTGGCCTAATCATTTGCTGTGCCATACATATGCATTTTAAGTAAAGTGTAAGTAACTGGGACTGTTATTAAATACAGAACAAATGCAAATGGATTACCTAATGTATTTCTGTAATGCATGTATTTTGAGCCAATAAAATGACCTTTAAAAATAACTGAGATGTGTGAAATTGCCATTTACTGTAATAGGAATCAGCAAAAGAAGGTGAACTATAGGTGAGCCTTAACATTTCTCAAATTTTCAAAACCTAGGCAACATTCAAAGTCTGTGATGAGAATATTTAATCATCTTTAAAATCGTGCAATACATATGCATCATGCAAAAATGTTGAGCTTTGTTGTCTTCACACTTAAATCAACATGATTTTCCACTTTAACACTTTCCTGTTTATACTATATTAATCTTTATGCAGAAGCAGTATTAAATGCACAGTGTTAGGAAATGCGGAAAAAGCATTTATTGGCACTATGTGAATTTAAGCGGAACTTCCGACAATAATATGCAAGGACTGACTTGAATATGTTATAGTTTAAAGCACAGTGCAGAAGGCAGTGTCATATTTGGAGATTCTGAAGATAATTTATGGTGGGAGAGTCCACGGAGGCTGCAGACCATGAAGAGTACCTACAGGAGCAGGGCCCAGGATGTAGCTGTAGCCTGTGGAGAGGTGCCCACAGTTGGGCAAGTGGATGTAATTTGCCTTTGATGAATCTCTGTTAACTACTCTTGATGATTTTTTTCACCTTCATGTTCCTGGAAACCATTTCTTGGATTAGCTGGTTCACTGATGAAATGCATTACCTCAGTCATTTTTTTCTCCCACAAATGATTAAAAGAGGGAATAGAAGGGATTCTCCCAGTCTTACTTCCAGTTAATGATGAAATATTGTGTATGAAGTATTAGTTAATATCATTATTTTTAGTCTAAATTGTTATAGTTATTTGAGCTTTTTGAAGGACACAAGGCCAATACATAAATAGTAGAAGTGTGCTGTCAGAAAATAGTTATGTCCACAGCTTGAAGGGTGGTCAGAATCTGAGATGCATAGAATGAAAATATGAGTCAACATACCAATAGAGACACTGCGATTTCAGGACTAGTTTTCACACCTTTGTCTCACTACCAGAAGGTAGTCATTCTAAAATGGAAGCTCTCACCAGAATCAGACACTGGTTTTCCTGAAGACTCAGTGATGCAAAAGTTTTGCATTGGTCCAGAGTAGAGGTGAATTATATTTTCAGTTAAAATGAAACATTTTAAGCTCTGTGTTATAGATATTTGTCTCCCCCTCTACTCTGCCCCTTTGAGGCCCCATCTGGAGTACTGTGTGCAGGTCTGGGGCCCCCAGTAAAAGAAAGACAGGGAACTGATGGAGACGGTCCAGAGGAGAGCCACAAAGATGATCAGGGGGCTGGAGCACTTCCCTATGAAGACAGGCTGAGGAAGCTGGGCTTGTTCAGCCTGGAGAAAAGAAGGCTTCATGGTGACTTCATTGCAACCTTCCAGTACCTAAAGGGAGCCTATAAACAGGAGTAGAGTCAACTCATTGAAAGAGTAGATAACAGCAGAACAAGGGGGAATAGTTTTAAACTGAGGGAGGGAAGATTTAGGTTTGATACTGGGAAAATTCTTTACAGAGAGAGTGTGTGATGCTGGAACAGGCTGCCCAGAGAGATTGTGGATGCCCCATCCATGGAGGCATTCAAGGCCAGGTTGGATGGGGCCCTGGGCAGCGTTGTCTAGTATTAAATGTTGGGGTTGTAGCTTGATGATCCTTGTGGTCCCATCCAACCCAAGGCATTCTATGATTTTATGATTCTATGATTAGAAGCACAGTATGGATGCAACCCTTGCAAGTTTACTTTCTATGTACTTTATTTTTAGTTTTGTGGAAACATTGCATCATCTCCAAAGTGTGCATTTCAGAAGTCTCCAATTAGAATCTTAAGAATCTAGTTAAGTAAAATCTAAACTTTCTCATTTTCAGAAATTAAGTTGAGCAGAAATATACACAAATGAGTACAGAAGGCAGCCAGAATTTTTTTTATTTTTATTTTTGCCTTTGTGTTACATAATTATAATGAAACTTCACAAAACAAATAAAGAAAACAAAAGTAAAGTTTTACAAATCACTGTCATTGGAAGACTACAAATAGTAATGTTTCTAACTATGGCAAAAAGGCTCTATAATATCTGTGAGGAAAGAAGATTCATTCCTACTTATATCTACCATAGAAATGAACCATGCTCTGAATTTCCCTAGTATATCATTTATGGCCAAAAGAGAGTATACTGATCATCTGCTATATCTTCTAGGGAGCCACACTAACATTTTTTGCAGTATTTTAATATCTTTATTTGTCTGTGTGCTGAGTGCCTTGAAGTCACAGTGAAATTGGGAATGGTAGTTTGGTAGTTTCAGTTTCATAGATCTTAAGGTCAGAAAAGACTATTTTATAATTTTTTCTTATTCCTTTCACAGCACAGAATATTTTTTTTTTTTAGCAAATGATTCTCAAGCTTATGACTTCTGTTTGAGTTAGATAATGTGTTCTGGAAAATAATTTGGTTTTGATTTCATTTGCTAGAGATTCCACTGTTCTTCTCAGTAAAATGCCCTCTTTATTCTTCCCCTCAAACTTCATTTCTAATTGCAGCTTTTCTCCAGTTTTCAGTCATTTTATTGTGTTACATTATATTACATTGCATTGTGTTGTCCATTTAAGACACTTCAAGAAAATCTGAGATCTTTATATATATATATATATATAGACAAATATTCATCTATACAGATCCAGACATTTCTTAATCTTCTGGCCTCTAACATTCTTCATGCTATGCAAATTTTTGATGATTGTTTATTCTAACAATGCCACTTCCTTGACCTTAAAAATGTTTTTTCAGATATTTCTCTTTTAATATTAATTTCACTCAGTATTAATTTCACTCAAATTAACATAAAAAAAAAAAACAAAAAACAAAAAACACAAGAAATAACAGCTTGGTCCAACTGTTTTTTGGAGCAAGTGAAGTCAACAGTCAACAGAATGACAATAACAGAAAAAAAATAGCTATTACTAAGTTGTAGAGTGGGTTCTCTGACGTTTCAAAGAATAAGATCTTACTGATAATAGTATTGATATAATTCAAAGTGAACTTAATAAAAAATAAGAACAGCTTTGAAGAACACTTGTTCAAAGTCAGGATAAAAAGACACTATTTTGATCAGTATGCTTATAGCACTACACAAAATGCAATCCCTCTGGTAATTTAGATTTTTTCTTTTTGTCATCACAGCTATGTTCCTAAAGCCTGCACCACAGCAGTTTTGTCCATTAATTTACATATATATAACAACATTTATGTGTGGATTTCTTTTCTCTTTTAGAAAGAGTGAAGCAGGCAATTCCCAGCTAGGACAGACTAAGCCCAAGAGACACTGAAAAGATGACACCGTAGGATGGTGAGTGTAGTCCCACAGCCACATCAGCATGAGAGAGAAAAAGAAAATTGTATAAAGTAATACAAACATATTCTGAAAATGCTGTAGGATGAAACAAAAATCTAAATCAACAAACAGAATACTTATTGCAAAGACCACATATTGATCTGTATGGTAATGAGAGTCTCTTGTTTTAAAGAAAAACTATGTAAGTACAGGAACAAGAGAACAAATGGAACTCCTTAATCAATAGAATTGTAAGTTATTCACTAATGTATTTGAACAAGAGATAATAGATATTTAAAGTGGGGGCTGGAATTAAGCAACACTTTTCATTGACAATCTGAAACAAAGCAACCTCACTGAGAATTCACAAATATTCAAAATATCTCATTTGAGTAAAGCTGGACATCAAAGTTTAAAGTAAAAATAAAATAGATGATTAATGTATGAAAATCTATAGAAACAAAACAGAGTAGCAACCATCGAGAAATAAAAAGACCAAGCAAAAGAAAGGCAGTGTAGTGTCAAATAATCAAGAATAAACAAATGTTGAATATTTTTTAAACAAATAAACACCACATATTGATTTCTATCCGTTTTTGAGACTCACAAAATAGGAAACTATGACATGTAAAAATGCAGATGGATTTCTTAGATAGCATACATGGTAGACTAGTCTAACTATTTCTGGAGCTGATTTTCACACTGAAGTTCTATTTGCGCACTTAGAGGGCTTTCATGGCATTGCAAATATTGAGAAGGAAAGCAAAACCTGCATCTTACTTAGCTTGGTGTCCCAGAGAAAAGGAAAGACAGTCCACTTACAGGAGACAAATACTCCATTTTGGATTTCCACTCCTCTTTTTTCTTTGTCTTTGTTTTTCTTCTTGATTCCCTATACAGACAACAGAGAGAGTTGAGGCAGACCTTGGTTGCCTTCAGTTTCTTCCAGATGTCTTCAGTTCTTTCTTCTTTCCATTAGTTGACAGAGTTAATATTATAGGTCTATTCAGGACATACTATTATAAAAAAAAAAAAAAAAAAAAAAAAAAAAAAAAAAATTGTTTAATTGCTGATAGTATTTGGAAGGATTTTAATGATAAACACCAATCATTTGAGAAGGTAACTACTAAATATTATGGGAAAGAAAAAAAAAAAAAAAAAAAAAAAAAGGCAAAGTGTTTACATAGTATGTTACTGTGTTTCAGCTTAATGGTACTGAGAGTGTGAAACACCATGCCATGTGTGTTGAGGACATAATCCCTCACTGCTTCTCTTTTTTTTTTTTTTTTTCCTTGAGACCTCACTGGCATCATGAGAAAATATAGAAACTATATATATATATATATATATATATATATATATATATATATACTTTTTTTTTTTTTTTTTAATAAATTCTGATCACTTATTACTATGGAAATGTCTTTATGTAGTAAAGTTGACACAAAAATACTTGCACTGAACAGAAAAATACTGAAGTAGTTTTATTAGTAAAGATTAAAGAGGGTTCCTAGTAGCAGCTGTAGGGATTATCTATCTGCTTAATGTCTGCGTAAATATCCTACCAAGGTTTTTAACAGTAATTCTGGGATGTTTTAGTATATTGAGTTAGTTGCGTTATTTGTGGATTCTAATGGAATAACTTACTCAATTCATCTGATAAGGGAGTTTTTAAAAACTGACCTGTGTCATCGGAAATATGTTTCTCCAGTTATGAAATACTGAAGTTGTACTTTGCAATAGAAAGATTTATTCCCAGGGATCGTGACAGGATTCTTGTTTGCAGACTCCCTAATCTGTTTGAAATATTCATTATCATTTCTTTCTTAGTGCTGAAAATGTGTTTAAGAATGTTTTGCATACACAAGCCAAATGAGGGTAATTATTTATCAACATATGTATTGTAAATAGTTTAATTTATTCTATGATATAGGACAATTGCAATCTAACAATTATGCCTTGTTGTAAGGTGTAACTATCATTTCTCAGTGTTTAAAATCTCATTTTCATCTCTAAAAAAATGCAGAATTAGGAATAAAAACAACATGTGAAGGAGTTGCCTGTCTTTTCAGGGGTCTGAACAAAATTATTTTAACCAAAGTGGTTACTATATGACCTATTGCCTTGCAACTAACATTCATCCATACACAGCATAACTGACAACACAACTTGTACTTTATTTTCTACACCCACATTTATAACAGGTGTGTAGGAATTTGGAAGATACACATCTCAAGATTATGCACAATAGACACAAACAAAATTGCTGCTGGGGAAATCTCTGGTTTCATTAACCTCTCCAGAATTTTAAACATTTTCTACAGGGTAACTGAAAATGAATTAATTTTCATTGTTTTATAGTTATTTTTTGGTTTTCCTTTTATTAATGCAAATATTCAAATGCTACACAGAGGTATCAGCAATCTTATCTGTTGAATATTAAAGAGATGATGTTGTATGATCACAGATGATCACAGCTTTGATAAAACCAGTAAGAAACAGTGTTGTTAATGGAGTCGGTATTTACTTGCTCATGAAACAGTTTCCTATAGTAACAGCAACAAAATGTAGTTTAGTAACTATGCCAAAGGCACTGAATCAACACTTAGGTAAAACAAGAGTTATGTTGCAATAAAAGCACTGTACACTCACTTAAGCTTACATTTATAGAGATTTACATAGTCAGCCATACCAAGCAATAAAAACAAGTTACTAAAAAATGAAAGAAGTGGACAGAAACATGTCTGTGAGTATGGACAATTAAAAACATTACCCATGGATGCACTCAAAAAGTAAAAGAACAAAAGGGAAACATATAAATATTTTTCCTCGAATAAAACCTCAAAGCACATCCTCAAAATACTCTTCCAAGTCTAATGAAGACAATTTCTGTTAAATATACAGCACTGAACTAAATCTTTTTCCCTTTCCAGTAAAAGATACAATTAAAGATGCATAACAGTGTTAGATCCCTTACTTAATCATATCCATTGTACGTATGATAGCTGGTATGCTGGTGAAAAACAAAACATTCTCTACAGTTTATTTAGAAAGACACTGAAAATTTTTACTTTTTCCTTACTTACAGAAAAACTACATTTTTAATGTGCAGTTCTGCTGTACAGAAAATAAAATCTGTTAGTCTTCTTCTCAAAAAAAAAAAAAAAAAAAAAAAGAAAGAAAGAAAGCATGAGACTATGATGGAATAGGTATTATGATGCAAGTCAATATATATTTGGGTTTTCTAGTATATTTTTCATTCCTTTGTTAATGTTTACGCTATCACTATAGGAAAGAACTGCTATATAATGGAGTTAAGAACTGCAATTTAATGGAGTTAAATCTGGCTGGTGACCTGTTACAAGTGGTGTCCCCCAGGGGTTGGTTCTAGGGCCCATCTTGTTTAACATCTTCATTGATGACCTGAATGAGGTAATTGAGTGTACCTTCAGTAAGTTTGCAGATGACACCAAGTTGGGAGGTGGTGTTATCTGCTTGAAGGTAGGGAGGCCCTCCAGAGGGATCTGGATAGGCTGAATTGCTGGGCTGAGGTTAATGGGATGAGATTCAACAAGGCCAAGCGCCGGGTCCTGCACTTTGGCCACAATAACCCCATGCAGTGCTACAGGCTTGGGGCTGAATGGCTGGACAACTATCAAGAGAAAAGGGACCTGGGGGTGTTGGTTGATACTTGACTGAACATGAGCCAGCAGTGTGCCCAGGTGGCCAAGAAGGCCAACAGAATCCTGCCCTGTATAAGAAATAGTGTGGACAGCAGGAGCAGAGAGGTAATCATCCTCTGTACTCAGCTCTGGTGAGGCCACATCTCGAGTACTGTGTTCAGTTTTGGTCTCCTTACTACAAGAAAGACACTGAGGCCCTGGAACATGTCCAGAGAAGGGCAACCAAACTTGTGAAGGGTCTGAAGCACAAGTCTTATGAGGAGCAGCTCAGGGAGATGAGATTGTTTAGCCTGGAGAAGAGGAGGCTCAGGGGAGACCTCATTGCACCCTTCAGCTTCCTGAAGGGAGGTTGTGATGAGGAGGGGATTGGCCTCTTTTCCCAGGCAACAAACAGGACCTGAGGAAATGGCCACAAGTTGTATCAGACGAGGTTTAGGCTGGACATAAGAAGGAACTGTTTCTCTCAGAGGGTGGTCAGGCACTGGAATAGCCTGCTCAGGGAGGTGGTGGAGCTGCCATCCCTGGCAGTGTTCAAGAGGCATCTGGATAGGGAGCTGGGAGATATAATTTAGTGTTTTTTTCTGTTGGTATGGTAAAGGGAAGATGGTTGGACTTGGTGATCTGTAGGTCCTTTCCAACCTTGTGATTCTATGATTCTATAAGTTCCTACATATTTGAAACCATCACAATAATTTAGTCATCTCAGAAAACTTTCCCAGAAACCCTGTAGAAATCATATTTCTATAAATTATAAAAATCCTTCAACTTTGTTCTTAATAGAAGCAACATTGATTTATAATGGGATCTTAGAGATACAACTTGAAAAACAGGGAAATGGGATCAGCTCCCTTAGGAAAATCGTCTCTGCCTTCCTCATATACTGTATTCCCTTATAGAACTTGGTGATAAGTAGGTACTGTTAGTGTCCCACTCTAATTTATGTAAGTATGTAAAATGGGTCAGAGGACTCTATGTAAACCACTTATTTCAGCCTATCAATTAGAATGTAAATCTAATCAACTGAGACACAAATAGTTGTCTACTTAATATATGTTTAAAGGCATGTGAAATATGATTCACCAAAAAAGGCTACAAAATTGTTAACACCCAGCATGGAATTTTCTTCTGAAAGGCAACATTGTTTACCTGTTGAGGTAATGCTCTCTCACTGTTATGAGTAGAACACAGAAGTGAAGACACTTTCAAAAACAGACATTAAAATTTTGCTGATAAAAGGATGCTGAGAAAGAACATGACCAAAAACCCTTGGAATTCAAAATGAGTTCCAATTGCAAGAGTTTTTAATCACCATGATAATTGTTCTGGCTTTCCAAATCAAGAAGCAACTATTATCTTGCTGTCTAAATGTACAAACTACGATAATCCCTCTACCACATTATTGGACTGAAATGTGCAAAACATGGGTCTCTCTGAAAATAATGCATCCAATTTATTTCCATAGAAAGTACAACAGAGGCATAGAGAACAACGGCACCATTCACCAAGAAGTCTTGCTTGAACAAAATCCCTCCAACTGAAAACAAAGAAAAAGTTCACAACCACCTGATGAGACAGAATGTGTACATGTACCTGGGGGCTCAGTGACATGCATCCCAGGGTCCCTGACATCGTTGGCAACCCACTCTCCATTGCATTTGAAAGGTAAAGTCCCTGGTGTCTGGAAAAAAAAGGGGAAATAACTTGCCCATTTTTATGAAAGGGAGAAAGGAAATCCAGGAAAATGTAGGCAGTGAGCATCATATCTGTGCCTAGAGGATCCTGGAAACTATGTTAAGGTACATGCAAGACAAGAAGATGATCCATGACAGCAAGCCCATCAAGGGCAGATCATGCCTGACCAATGTGGTTGATGACAATAGAGGTGATTGTCTTCCTCTACTCTATCCTTCTGAGAGCCCACCTGCCCTGCAGTAATGTGTTCAGGCCTGGGGCTCCCAGCACAAGAAAGACACAGAGCTGTTGAAGTGAGTCCAGAGGACAGCTACGAAGAAGGCTGAGGGAGCTGAGCTTGTTCAACCTGGAAAAGAACATTCCAGAGAAACTTCAGTGGGATCTTCCAGTACTTATTCATGTAAACAAGAAGGAAATCAATTTTTTACACAGCCTAATAGTGACAAGACAAGGAGAAATGGTTTTAAGCTAAAAAATGAGAAAATTAAATTAGATATTAGGAAGAAAGGTTTCAGTCAGAGAGCAGTAAGGCAAGCTGCCCAGAGAAACTGCCCCATCCCTGAAGGCAATCAAGACCAGGTTGCATGAGGCCCTGGGCAGACTATTTTGGTAGGGAGCAGCCCTGCCTATGGTAAGAGGTTGGAACTAGATGGTCCTTCCCAACCCAAGTCATTCAATGATTCTTCGACTGACCAACCAGGTGACCTACAATTAACTGACTGGCTTAATAGACATGGAAAGAGCAGGGATATTTTCTACACTGATATCGGTAAGGCTTCTGACAATCTATCCTAGCTTCTTATAGCTTCTCTAACTAGTTTCTCACAGATATGCTGCCAAGTACAGGCTAGATAGGTGTACATTGATATGGACTGAAAACTGGCTGAATGGTTCATGACAGACAGTGGTTACAAGTGTAGCTGGAGGTCAGTAATGAACTGAGTAGCCCGAGGGATAAGTACTGGCTCCAGTCCTATTTAACATCTTTATTAATGATTTGAATGGTCAGGAAGGGTGTACTGTCACCAAGTTTGCAGATGACACAAAACTGGGAGGTGTTGCAGATACACCAAACAGTCATACTGCCATTCAGTGGGACATTACAAGCTGGATAACTGAGCTAATAGAAACCTCATGCAGTTCAGCATGGAGAAATGAAAAGTTCTCTGAAACGGAAGGAGCAACTCTGAGAACCAGTGCACAGTGGGGGACACTCAGCTGGGAAGACAGACATGGACATACCAGAAAGAGTTCAATGAAAATCCACTGAAATTTCAGACAGTTTATGGCATTTATATCAAAAATTGTAAAGAAAAAGAAAAAAGAAAAAAGGAAAAAGGAAAAAAAGAAAGAAAGAAAGAAAGAAAGAAAGAAAGAAAGAAAGAAAGAAAGAAAGAAAGAAAGAAAGAAAGAAAGAAAGAAAGAAAGAAAGAAAGAAAGAAAAGAAAGAAGAAAGAAAGAAAGAAAGAAAGAAGGAAAGAAAGAAGGAAAGAAAGAAGGAAAGAAAGAAGGAAAGAAAGAAGGAAAGAAAGAAGGAAAGAAGGAAGAAGAAGGAAAGAAGGAAGGAAAGAAGGAAAGAAGGAAAGAAGGAAGGAAAGAAGGAAAGAAGGAAAGAAGGAAAGAAGGAAAGAAGGAAAGAAGGAAAGAAGGAAAGAAGGAAAGAAGGAAAGAAGGAAAGAAGAAGAAGAAAGAAAGAAAGAAAGAAAGAAAGAAAGAAAGAAAGAAAGAAAGAAAGAAAGAAAGAAAGAAAGAAAGAAAGAAAGAAAGAAAGAAAGAAAGAAAGAAAGAAAGAAAGAAAGAAAAAAGGAAAAAGAAAAAAGAAAAAAGAAAAAACCCAAAATAACCCAGAAAAACAAAACAAAACAAAACCAAACAAACAAAATTTGGCAGATTTAAGCAGATCTTTACCATTTAATAAGAGGCTCGTATAGTAGATCGAGCCTGTCAATAATAGTGGTTTGAAAGTTAATACAGTACCTCTGAGCAAAATTACTTTCATGACACGTTTAACCTTACAGTGAAGCTGAATGTTTTTTCTCATGATCTTTTCAACAGTCTTTGCTGTACGCGTTAATAATATATTTTCCTTTTACTGTTTCCAGAATTATAGACAATGACATTAAACTTGATGATTGTAAGAATCCCTAGTTTCAGACAGAATATTGTCTATACCACTCATTGACAATTGCCTTCATCTTCATCTCCCTTATTTAGTCTTCCATACAAACTTATCATTTTATATTACAGTAATGCTTATAAATTAACTCTGATGATTTCATCATCAATGAGATATTTCTATGTATCAAAGTATAGAACGGGTTTTACTGAAAAACTTCAACTTCTCAGAAAAAACATCTGTATGAAACAAATTCTGAGGATATTTATTTGTCACACCATGCAGTCACACTGTCAAACAAATATTACACCTAGTAAAAATGTCAAGTCCTTCCTCTAGACAAGGTCATATACATATATTTGCCAGTCCTGGCAGATGGACTGTGCTTAAGATGTGAATGGAAATCCATAGACTTCATGGACAAAGCCTTCTCATGCTTTACCTTCCAATTAGGTTTTCCACTTCTATATTTATAAATATTTCTTGCTGCATCTAAAGACATAGTCTCTTATGTTCTGTTCACAAGTTTTATAAACATTTTGTCTTTTCAGCACTACTTAATATATCTGAAGGTCATTACTATATTCCTTCTATATCTTTGCTGTAGGGCTAATACCATTTCTTACAAACTTTTCTCTGATCGTTTTTAGACACATGATCATTCTCTTGGTTTTCCTCTGTAATCTCTCAAACTCCTCTACCTTTTTCCTCTAGTCCAACATAGAAACACTGATGAAGTCTTTGTCCCATTTTCCTCTGCAACTCACAGACCTCTTCTTTGAAACCCATTTATGAGTCTGCCTCTGTACTTGTTTCATATTGAAGATTTTTTCTAAGTGCTGTATGTTCTATTTCATCTAATTTTTAGGCCACTTCTCCAATTTGTCAAGATCATTTTGAACTTTATTACTGCCTCCATCCTTGTGATGCCTCTCAGTTTCATGACAACTGCAAATTTAATAAGCATACTTTCCATTTCAATTTAATTTCATTTCAATTTGTTAATAAAAACATTGAACAGAACTAGACCTATGACAGAACCCTGCATATTCCCACCTTAACTTTCCTTATTTTTTGACAGTGAAATATTGCTAAGGACTCTATGGTACTAATAGCAAAGATGTTTAACACCCACCTGGTAGGTTTCATCTGCACTGTGACTTCAGTTTTCTTCCAACAATGCCCTGAGACAATTTCAAATGTCCTACAAAAGTGAATATATGACATCTTCTCTTTTTCCCCTGTTCACTGTTCCTGCAGTTCTGACATGGAAGGAAATTAAGCAGGTCTAGTTGATTTACTCATGACAAATGTGGTCTTCTAGGTGTTTAGTAATTTGATTATTTGAACAAAATTTCAACTAGAAATTGGAATTAGGCTTGAAGTTCTGTAGCTCAGTTGCTTCCCTCTTTTTTTTTATAGATGGTCAAAAAACTAATCTTTTACAGATCTTCCAATATTTTACGTATGCTCCATGGGCTCTCAGAAGCAATCCTTGGATGCAGAAACAGCTGCATTTTGGTACATTTTGCAAATATATGTACTGGTTTGGGCTGGGATAGAATGAATTTTCTTCGTAGTAGCTGTCATGCTACCACATTTTGGATGTTTGATGAAACAGTGTTAACACACCTATGGTTTACATGTTGATAAGAAAAGTTAAGGACTCTTCAGTTTTTTGTGCTGCCCTGGCAGTATGGAGCTGCAGGCATACAAAAATTGTGAGGTGACAGAAGTGGATCAGTTGACCCAAAATGGTCAAAGAGATACCTCATATCATATGATGTCATGGTCAGCAATAAAAGAAGGGAATGAGAATGTCTGCTTGGGCTGCCATTGCTAGCTGGATGGCAGTTGACAGGTGGAGAGAAACTGCATTTTTCATGTATATACATATATATTCATATATATACAAATATACACGTATATATGTATATACATGAAAAATGCAGTGTGTGTATATATATATTTATACATATATATGTATGTACACACACACACTTCTCTCTTACTGGCTTACTAATTTTTTTTAATCTCAAACCACAAGTTTTCTAACTTTTGACCTTCCAATTATCTGACCCATCCTGCTGTGGGGAAGGGAGTGAGCAGGCAGCTTTACTTAGCTGCTAACCTATGTGAACCCACAACAATACACACATAAACTGTGGCTACGCCTCCTTTTCCACCTCTAAGCACACTCAGTGCAGAGCTTACCTATTTCATTTGGTGCTCTGCTTTTTGTCTGAAGTGATAAACTCTCACCTTCTTGCATTATGCCCTCTCAGCCATTTAGGTGATTAGTCTTTTCTTGTTTCTGGTAAAATAAGCCAGGATAGTTCATTTTCATTTTCAGTTGAAACTCTTTAAGGCAACCTGTCTCACTTTGACTAAAAGAGTTAGAAGACACTCATAATGATGTGAAGGAGAAAATGATTAGCACCTGGTAACAGGATAGGGGTCATTACCTTTGCAAGCAGCACAGCTGGAGAAAGAAGTTGTGTTCTGGCTTCAATTTTTTTCTAGCTGAGAAAATCTAGCTCTGTAAGAGATGTTAACATTGAACATTAGGTATTTTCACAATGTTATTTTTCCAAAATATCTTGCAGTCATCTAATATAGTCAGTTCTTTCTTTTGCGTTGCTGATTCTAGGTAATCAGCTGTTGAAAGCAGAGGAAATTTCACTGCTATACCTCTAGTGAATAATGGTATTCTTTCACATGACTGCATCCTTGGTGCTTAAGATTATGAAGTTATTGCTGTATGATGTTCTTACACCTACTACCTTGAATTATTTTCCATACTTGGTGTTATGTGCACCTACCACTAACACATCATCATTTCTTTATATGGACATTATCAAAGCATTAAAAACAATTTGATGTTGGTCTAATCATTAGGGAATTTCACCAGAACAGAAAACCTGCAATTTGACTACACAGTGTCCCCCTTAGCTACTGATATATCTTCTTCACATTTAGCTTAGTAATATCTTCTCCAGCTTCACTCATAACTTGTGAGTAAAACTCAAAAATGTGACTTTTAAGAATGATGCAGAGAACATTTTTTCTGCTGTTCACACAAGACCCTATGACGAGCTCAAAATGACTAGGGTCACAAACAAAAGTAGATCTCTTTCTTTGGAACAGGCCAAGTAGTAGTGCTGCAGCAGTTACGTTTTAGTGATTCTCCTGACATCCTCATTTATCATTAGATCCTGCCCCTTCTGGTATTAATTGCAGGGCTTCCACAAAGCTTCAATGGGAGAAGAATCAGAATAACCAACAGCGAAGATCTTCCACAAACTGAAACTGTTTAAGAGTTCTAGAATAATTGTAGATGCTGGAAGTACATAAATTTCAAAGTCAATAAGGATAAAAATTTGAACAAATGAGAAACATTTCAAGGAAATAGCTTCCAAGAACTCATGGAATTTGAACTGGATGAGTAATTAGGAAAAAGGCATTATAAGTTACAGGCTGTGATATATGTTGGAAGTGCCCTTTATTACCATCCTTAATTTATTTGACAAGTTCTAGGAATTTATACTCCATGGTGTCAGGAACAGAAATTCACATATTATTTAATCCTTCTCTTTGTTTAATTGTAAATCCAGTTCTAAAACAGGAAATGGCTTTCACTGACTTTCAGACAGCAGTATCAGGAAAAATAACAGAAGCATTCCTTTATTGCAGTGATGATTTCTATTTTACAATAGCTTTAACAGCTATGAGAAAAAAGAATATATGGAAATATCTGAAAGTGCCTTACACTGTTGGGTGGTAACACCATCTTAATGATCAGTTTTTGGAAAAAAATTAAAAAATAGCATGAATGGTTTTTTGGGATGGCCTTCCACAGCCACATATGAAAGGTATTTGAGAACAGCTTTTCACTGAGAGAATACTGAGAATTCATAGATGTAAATTCACCTGAGACAGGAATATAGGCACAAAAATATCTTTTCTGAAGTGAAAACACAAAATAAGGTTGAGGGCTGTATAGGAAATACTCTGGGGTTAGAAATCCATAAACAGAAAAAATCCAATTTCCATTATTTCAGAAAGAAACAGTGGACTTCTAGCTCAGGATGTGTATATAACCTGGCTAATCCCTTATGACTAAAGCAAGTTGGTGAGTTATCTTAACATTAGATATCTTAACAGATAGCAAATTCAATCTGATTCTTTCTTACATTTATACACAATTGTCAGATTTACTAAAGATAACTCAGAATATGAACATCGATCCAAGCTTCAACAATGTAAGGAAAGCCAATTTTTGTGATGCAATTTCATTGCAACACAGTCTGAATATTTTCATTTAGTTTGGTTCTCTGTTTTGAATGGGATCAGTTTCTTTAACACTGGAGAGACCATAAGCCACATTTAGCACACACACACACACACACACACACACACACACACACACACAAAAAAAAAAAAAAGTACATTCTTTGTCTGTTTGTCTGTGATTTTTCACCTTGACATAAGGAGTCAATTTCCTCAACACAAAGTTAACTGCTAGCAACAGGTTCCACCAGAAACATTCTGGCAAGAATTTAACTGCATGTATCATTAATGAAGTCAGGGTTTCTGCACCACTGTTCATAGAAAATATTCATGTAAATAAGGCAATAAACCCAAGAGATTCTATCAACATAAAAGTGTTTAAGTACTATTTTTCAGAAAGATAAGGCTATAAAAATGTTTCACTTCTTCACAAGTTTTTCTGAAAGTTTCTGCTTTCCCAGTAGCTTTATCTTGTTTCTCTGTATGTACTGTAGAAGTGTATTTCTCCTTATGAGATACTGATTCAGGATGAAATAAGCTGCAAAGTCTCAAGTGAAGTTGTTCAGCCTATTCTGAGAGTTAGATGAGAAAAAACTGCTTTTGCACTTTAACTTTATGGACTTGGAGCTTATTTATTATCTTTGAGCAACTGACAGACCTATAAAATCAAGTAGTGGAGATCAAGTTTTCATTATTCATATGAAAAACAGCTCTTGATTAAACAAGTTATGAGCTTCAGTTCATACATTCCACACAGCAAAGGTTAAAACATCCTATGAAGACCCAGCTCCTGATAATGACAGATATGCATGGTCATGTTGTGTAGAGCTGGACTTCCTCTGACAATCCTGCAGTAGGGCCACAAATGCTGAATAGAGACATGTTTTCCTTCTCTCTAATTCCCAGGTATTCCAAAGCTCTTATTCCTGCCAGTTCTCCCACCTTCAGTAGTCACCATATCCATTTTGGGGGGTAAATCAGTTGAATGCCACCTTGAAGATTGTCCGTAATGGCCAATCACTATCAGATTTCTACTCTAACACAAGGCAAATCACTTCAATATTCACTATCTGGTAGTGACTTTTAAGTGTAGTACAAATTACCCAGGAGAAGTTATGGTGCTTAAAATATGTGTTTTAACCTCAGTATGTTCAAACTGTAATTATGAAATCACTTTCAAAACCCTTAAGGTTATGCAGTATTGTTTGTGGGTGCACTTGATACTGGTTGGAACCATGAACTGAACAATCAAAACTTAATCAAGTCTAGACTCCTAAGCAAATATTGTTCTTCACTTCTTTGTGTCTTAGCTCCTTGCAAACGAATCAGAGCCAGTGTTACCCCTTCACTTTAAGCTCTGAAGATAAGTTCTTCAGAAGGAAGGAAGGAAGGAAGGAAGGAAGGAAGGAAGGAAGGAAGGAAGGAAGGAAGGAAGGAAGGAAGGAAGGAAGGAAGGAAGGAAGGAAGGAAGGAAGGAAGGAAGGAAGGAAGGAAGGAAAGGAAGGAAGGAAGGAAGGAAGGAAGGAAGGAAGGAAGGAAGGAAGGAAGGAAGGAAGGAAGGAAGGAAGGAAGGAAGGAAGGAAGGAAGGGAGGGAGGGAGGGAGGGAGGGAGGGAGGGAGGGAGGGAGGGAGGGATCATGTTTTTTAGTGTTTTGAATAATAACAGGTACTGTGATGAGAAGAGGGGACAAACAACAAGAAGGAAAATTCTAATTCCAGATGCAGGATCTGAGGGGGTCAAAGCCACTCACTAGGCTTTCAGATTCAGAATGCCATATTATTCACTAATCTTCATCTTAAGACTGCTAGAATACATAAGATAAAAGTTGCACAGACAGCCTCTTACCTTCTGAGTTTTTCATTTTGAGAATTTTAGCCACAACACCTTAAAAATTCCTTTCAGTCAAGTTCCTTCTTGATGACAGCAAGAAGCTGACAGGAGGTGTATATTTGCATCTTGTCCCAGCATGGTGCTGGCATTCAGCCAGAGCACGCACCAAGAGCCAGCACTGAGAAGCAATCCCAAGGGTATGCATAGCTGGTGATAGCAGGGAAGTGAACTCAGCTGCCTCAGAAGTCTATTCCATTCTTATGATAGCAATCTATACATAAACCCTTTTATGCACAGAGCAATAAGAAACTCTTAACAGCAGCAAAACACTTGTGTTTGATTTTGGATACAGGGAACCTATAATAATCAGTTTCTTTACAAAATGAAACAGCTACGTAAGATCAAGTTTTGCAGATACTACCTTTAAGAGATAAACTTGTCTTGAACAGCTGCAGTGTACTTTTATGATAAGCAATAAAATCAGACCTGTGATGGCTAGTAAATTACTTTGAGATATTTCTCTTTGATATTTCTCTTGCACTGAAATTCTTGCCTAACAATAGTCAGCACTGTAAATATATACACAATTATGACAAGGATGTGATTTCAAAGAATATAATTTCTTTGCCACCATGGAGACACATAGTAAAAATATCAATTTAATATTCTAATTTTCTTCATGTGGCCTATAGGGAAGTAATTAAAACAAGCACTTGCCAAGGAAGTAATGGTAACTTTTTTTAGAGGGATGTATAACCCACTGTATATCATTATAGTATCATCATAGTATCATAGTATCGTGCGAGTTGGAAGGGATCTTAGAGATCATCAAGTCCAACTCCTGGGATTCGAGCCCTCTGTGTAGCAAAGCACTTCTACCACTTGCGCCGCAGGGGGGATTCGAATCCTGGGCCTCCGGTGTTGCAAGCGGCAGTTCTTCCACCGTGCGCCACCGGGGGCACACATCTGAACTAATAATTATTACATATTGTCAGCTGCATGCTGGTAATAATCTTGGTGCTTTGCCATTTGTATTCTGGTGTTGCTGAGCTTAAAGTAAACACCAGACAACTACAAGTTATCAGGAAAGCATAACAGTTGTAGCTTTGCCTAGAAAATGCTCCAGTGTTAATTTTACAATGAAAAGCAATAAATTTACAATTGGAACAGGAAATCAGGTGAAACTTAAAAAGATCAAATGTCTCTGTCTTGCCATGTTAGTACATAAGCTTTCTATCCACATCACTAAAACCAAATCAAGCAAAAAATGAGCAGTTTTTGCTAGTAGAGGGATTTCTTGTCTGCTATAACTGAGTTCTCTCAGAACACACTAGAAGAAGACAGAGATAAAACTTGTGAGTTATTTACATTCTCATCAGAAAGTATCCAGAACATCATAATTCATCACCAGAACAGAGTTTAAGATGTGTTATCTTCTCTGGAAGTACCCTGAGTAAAACAAATGCTAAATGTGGCCACACTTTATAGATTCCCATCTCCATTTGTTACAGCAAGTTCTGTCCAATGTTCAGCATCCATCAGTCCAAAATATAGAGCAGAACAAAAAGGATTTGTGATCACAGAAAAACTGACTGACACAGAACTGAGACATTTCAGTAATGTAGTATAATATCTATTTATGTCATAATTTTTGGGAAAACTCAGAAGTGCACTTGAATGATGCAAATTCATTTTTTTATTATTATTATTATTACTATATGTATGTGCATTCACACACTTAGAGGCATACTTCTGGCTGAAATGAAAGCTACCTATATGTTTAATGCATCTTAGATTGGACAGTTGTTGAATAAAATAAAATACAAGAAACAAGCAAGGAGTTATTTTTAACTCCTTGACTCTGCCATCAAGGTGAATTCTGGGATTCAAACACAATCACTTGATTTTTCTCTTTTGATCTTTTGAGTCCTGACATTCTACCTGTATGCTTGAAGCAGAACTAGGTCCCAAATCTCCTCTTATGAAGCACAGTTCTACACTGCACAGACTGAACAGTGGCAAAAGCCACCACCCTTTTAGGAGTAACAGGGAAAAAAAGTGAAGAGGCTTCTGTCTTGAATTTGTTGCCTAAAATTTTGGCACTTTGGGTGACTCTACTCTTGAATCTGATCAGATTGGCATTCCTATATTGCTTCTATGAAGAAATTCCCATAAATGATCTAGTCAGCACTCTCTTTATATACTAGGATGCTAAGTGTTGTAAATTTTGGCACTGTGCAAGTAACAGCCAGAGAGGTATCTGAGTCACAATTGCTGGCATACTGAGTGCTAAGCTGAACCAGGCCATATGAATAGAAGGGTATAAGGAGAGGCAATCTCTCTGCCAGACTACAATCCTGAGAAGGGTGTCTGTGAAACCAGAGATCACAACCAAGCACTCACTTCACACTGTGCTGTTATCACCGCACCTCTCATTTCAGACAGCTGAAGGCACTTGTCAGGCCTGCCTTAGTCTTTTGATCCCAGTGCTTGTACAGCCTCTCCATTCAGGCTGCAACTGTTGGGTGGCTTATATGAAAATGTCATGAGTTTTGAATGCCTCCTCTGGGAGCCACCTGATAAGAAATTCCACCACAACCTTTTCCTTTCCACCCTATCACTGAGAATTAACACATTAATTAATCTTATTTTCAATACATTTCATTGTCAACATACAACCTGTGATGAAGCACATGAACTGTTTAAATAACTTGGAACAAAATGTCACTGATTTGAAAAATATTCATGTTTGAATCAGTCCTTTACTGCAAATAACACTACTGCTAGCAACAAGAGGATCTGGTGCTTGAATGAGATCACTTAATAACACTCTCATCATAGATCATTTAATTAGGGAAACATCTATACATAGTTCAGACCACACTCCAGGGGTGTTCTTGCATTACGCACTGGTGTCAGAAAGAAGGCTCTGAAGAGTTACAAACTTTCTTTCCTCATCTACTGAGTCATAGGTTTCATCCCATGTTGCAGGCAAAATCTTGACCTCAGCTATTAGTGCTTTCCCAGCCCTTAGTTGGGCAACAGTTACTGACGTACCTTCATGAGATACTTTCTATGCCTCAGAAATCCCAAGTAACACCAAATGCAGTAATACATCCCCTAGCAACAGAGGCCATGAGGAGAAGATAGAATCATCGAATAACTCACGTTGGAAAACACCTTAAAGCTCAAGTCCAACTGCAGCCTAACCATAGTACCCTAACAACCCCCTGCTAAATCATATCTTCGAGCACCTTGTCCTAAAAGCTCTCACTGTAAGCACCTTTCAAATACTGGAAGAGAGCAATAAGGTCTCCCCTCAGCCTCCTTTTCCCCAGACTAAACAGCTCCAGCTCCCTCAGCTTCTCATAGGGCACATTCTCCAAGCCCTTCACAAGCCTTGTTGCTCTTCTTTGGACCTGCTTCAGCAACTCCATGTCCTTTCTGTACTGAGGTGCTCAAAACTGAACACAGTACTGAAGGTTAGGCCTCACCAATTAGGCCAGGATTCCATTGGCCTTCTTGGCCACCTGGGCACACTGCTGGCTCATATTCAGCCAACTGTCCATATCAAAATGATTTTCTAGTTGTTTTCTATATAAGAAGTATATGGATCACAGAATCCCTGTGAACCTCTGAGTCAGAGTTTCTGGACAAAATAACACACACTGAAACTGGTAAATCAACACGGTGAAGCACATCAATCAGCAGTCACCCCAGTTCTGGCAATGCAGCAGTGTAACTACATTCATACAGCATGGGATTTGGATACAACTACCTTACTTTCCATATCAGGCACCCCAGCCACTTATCTGAATTTAAAATCATAGAATCATTGAATTACCCAGGTTGGAAAAGACCTTGAAGATCATCAAGTCCAACCACAGCAAATACTAATTTAATACTAATTTACTACTTTCTGTACAGAAACAGCAAAAGTAAATAGAAGTACCAATACCTTTGCAGTCTCTGTGCATGCTTTAGTAAATGTTGTAAAGTGGAGAATTACACCAAATGACATTACTATTGGATTCCCTCATTACACTTGTGGTTCTGTGCTCATTCTATGAAACACCTAATGAAGAGCAGGGTCTTGTCCCTACAGGTCTTTTTAACTGCCTAAGTCCAGGATAGAAGGAGAACAAAAATCTTCAGCTCACAAATGAGCTCACAATTCATCATTGACAGCTCTGGTCTTCCAGCATAAATGATTTTTCACTGCAACAGTAAAGCTCCTCTATGCATGTGACATACATTTCTTAGGGACTGACCCAAGACTATACTCTCTACACTCCCTACCCTTTACCCACACCTTATGGAAAAAATGTGCCAGCACAAATCTCATCTACTGCTGCCTCAGTGCAGAGCACATTCCTTTCATCTTACCCTCCCTAACAAATACATCATAAGATGTATTCTTGGAAAATAATGAAGAAAGAAAGGCTAAATCTCTAGTAAATTAAAAGTTCCCACTTTGTATTGTTGCAGATATGCTCCCTTGGAAGAGAAGAGGACAGCAATTGGCACATGGCAGATGTATATTTATACTCACCTAGGAAGCGCTTGGGAACCTAGAAATTAACAAATAAATTTATGAATGTACATAGCCAAAGATAGGAGAGGGTGGGATGGCAGGTCATTGACTTACTTGCACATTCTTTCTGCCGCCATCTCCTTTCTGAGGCAACACCATTCTTAGGAGAGAAATTCAACACATGTTTACATACAGCAACCCAGCGAGACTGGGGCTGGTCTCTTCTCACTGGTGGAAGGTGAGAGGATGAGGGGAAATGGCCTCAAGTTGCGCCAAGGTAAGTTTGGGTTGGATGTTAGGAAGCACTTCTTTACAGAAAGGGTAGATAAACACTGGAGTAGGCTCCCCAGGGAGGAGGTTGAGTCACTGTCCCTGGATGTGCTTAAAAACTGTTTGGATGTGGTGCTCAGGGGCAGGATTTAGCAGAGGGTTGTTAGAGTTAGGGTAGTATGATTAGGTTGTAGTTGGACTTGATGGTCTTTAAGGTCTCTTCAAACCTGAGTGGTTCTATGATTCTATGATTATCCACTGTTTACAAGTAATAGATTCATTTTCATTTAGAAGCACTTGAAAATATGTGCCTTCTAACTAAAGTTTTCCTGTAGCCTAAATTTATGTATAATAAACACGGGCAGGACAGCAACCAATCTGCAGGCCACTAAAAGTTTTTCAGATGTGACTCTTCCAAAGAAAAAGTGTTATTCAGCCTGAAGGAACTCAAATATACCTCATAAGAATTTGGTAAAATGCATGCTTATGAATTTTCACCTAAATGAACCTTGTTTGCTATAATCAGTAAGAAGCTGCTTGAAGAGCTATTGATGTGTCTGGCACTCTCAGTCACTCTTTTGGATTCTACATTAAATCTCAGAACAATTCCTTTTTATGCTTTCAAAATTAATCTTGTGCCCTTTGCTGTCTGAGCAGAGCAGAGCCCATCTGAGCACAAGACCTGAGACCACCATGCTTGGCATGCAGCTCTAGGCTCCACACTGCTAATGTCTTCTTAATGTGCTTCTACTTGAGCAAACTTTGGAGCACTGCTGGTTCTGCATATTTTCTATCTTGAAAGAGAAAAATTGTGTTGTGCCTATAAACAAAATTGTAATATTTGATTTTGATTTTATGTTCTCAGAAATAATATCTTAGCAAATCAGCCCTGAAAGAAATTAGAAGGCAATTTGAAAAAGCATTTGAAAAAGATCTCATTAAATATCTCCTGAAGGCTTGAGTTAACAGTGAAGCTTCTCTATGTGTCTGCATGAACGTGGGCACTCCTCTTTTTCATACTGAAATTGATTTTAAGATGTTTCTTCCAGTAAGATGAGTTTCTTTCTCCAATCAAGTATATATATTTCTTACCCCTTTTCCTACATCATATTTAACCTAGAAAGGACACAAAATAAAAATAAAACAAATCAAACAAGCAGACAAAAAAGTGTCCAGTATTATATATATATATAATTCATCCTTTTAGCTATTTTATTAATACAATTCCAATGAATACTTTCAGAAAGCTCATTCTAGTCCTTGCACACTCAGAGCTGTCAGCTAAATCTCTCCAGAGAGCAGCACCCACATATTCTCATTGAGTGAGATTCTCAACTCTTATATTTAAAGAGTGACAAAATTCATGCTCTGATCGCATCTAAGGAGATGAAAGAAGGATGGAAGAAGGTAGTAATAGGATGAAAAATGCTCAAGGAGAAAAATAAATTAGATTCCATCCCATTATGTTACATTAGATAACAAAGAAGAAAGTGACAAATACATTGATGAGAAAGAAATGTGGGAAAGGAGGGAAGAAAAGGAGGGAGGGAAGGGAAACAGTAGAAGAAGAATCGGGAGTGAAATAAATTAAATTGAGGAAAAATACTGAAGAATAGAACAAATTTAAGTTCAAAAAACTGGCTATTATGACAAAGATATTTCTGAACTCATCCTGCAGAAAACCTGGTTACTGGAGATAAAGAGAGAGAAAGAAGACATCAAAGGAGCAGTAGCAAAGAACAAGGTTTATTGGTGCTGGGTTTTATGTGGTAATGAGTATTTTACAAAGTACTGAAAATTGTGTATCCATGATGTTCTGATTACCTATAGCACACAGATGTAGTGTGAATGCTTTCCCACATTAGCCTGGAAAGGAGTGGCAATCCTGTCCCATTTTGCCTTGACATTCCTTCAGGGTATTGCTTATCACTTTTGTTTCCTCTTTGAAAAGCTGACAGCCTTAAGAGCTGTATGAACCACTACTTTCTCATCCTGTGAACAGATCTGCCAGGCATAAGGAAAGGAATTCACACTGTCCTTTTTTTTTTTTTTTTTTTTATGTCTGTCAGGAGCTGTTAACTCCAAATTGTCTGATTGTCTTATCTCTAGCTTCAGGATCAACCTATCTATGTGTCAGAATCTTAAGCTGTTTAGAGAAGTATTGATCGAGTCTTTGCAGTCAAAAGTCCTTAAATCATTCAAAATGCAGGAGAGATTTAGGCCTTTTGCTGTTGAAAACCATGGTTCCAAATTGCTGTGAAAACTTTTGAAAGTGCAAAATCAGTTTTTGAGTTAAAAAAGTTAAAACAAACAAACAAGCAAACAAAAAACAACACTGAAAAACAGAAAACCACAAAAATAAGGTTGAGTGGGCATTTTTGTTTCCTGTATTGTTTTAGTGTTAAGCAACGTACACACGTAAATTGCTAAGTGTGTGTAATTGTTAAATTACACAACACGTAAATTGTTAAGTATCTACCCACTGAACACTGAAGTTGTTCATGAAACACATTATTTGCATAATAGCACTTCATTAATTATAGTGCTCTTGAGTAACGGAAATAATTGTCTTATACTATATTAACTGGATAATGGCAATAATTTTCACGTAGCATTAAGTAGTTCCTGTAACAATTCAATGTAAAATATTTTCTGGAATTAAGCACTGGACAAATATTAACAGTTTACATATATGAAATGATTAGCTCACTCTTGGGCCTTTGTGTAGTGATTGAAGACAACAGTTCATTCCACCTTCAACTCACTGTACAGCATACTGATCTCAGTCCTGCAATTGAAACCCTACTAATACAGAATATCTGTGTTTAGTGTGTACTGATATATAAATATGGCATAATAATGAACTATTCCTAGATATAAAAAACAAACAAACAAAAACTACTGAAAGCTCTCTAGAAAGCTTTATGTAGAAGAAATGATTTCTCTGACATTCAGAAACTCAGAATAATGTTTATCATTTGTAACAACTGAGCAGTTAGCTCAAAATTTATAATTAACACAACAGCCTTTTCAGAAAGTTTACCACAACTCCCAAGAACCTGAAATAATTAACTTGGAACTCTAAGCAGGACAGTAATTAAATTTATTTTTCTCTATGGATGATAAGGTGTTGGGTTTTGTCTTTGTTTGCTTTGTCTTGTTGGGTGGTGAAGCTGGCTACAAATGACAAACATTTATAACTAACAAAAGATGTACAATGACATTTGTGACATTTGATTTGGGGAAGAACTTCAGAATCTGCAAGTGCACCCAGCCAGTGGGAAAGGTCAAATGTGATTCTGGGTGGGGACTGGGGACCGAGCAGATGAGAATCTGAAGTTAGCTCATGAAGAGACCTTTCTGGGAGACATGTTTTGTAATGAGCCAGCAAATGGGGAAAAGTAACTGTAGGTAGGTGAAAATGCTTGAACAGAGAAATCATGAATAGGAATGAGACAAATCTGTGAGAACACAGAGGATTCCTGTCTAAGAAAGTGAAGTTCCCAAGAGTGTGAGAAAAGCACTTCATAATAAACAAAATTCCTGCCTAGAAGACAACCACCTTATTCTTGCCAGGAATGCAAGGGAAGGGACACATAAATAACTGATCACAGGATAGCCAAAGGTGTTCCAGGTTCTCAAAAAGAGCAAAACAAGTCAATGCTCTTACTTTTCTGGTAGTAGCAGGTAGTGAGAATTTGTAATTTACCTTTCACACAGTACTGGAAGAAGCCTGAAATGCCTTTTAAGAAGAATATAGGACATGCGCATGTCAACTCTGCTGATCTTGCTTAGCACCTGAGGAAAGTGCAGACACATCAACCTGGGGGTACAATTCTACCACACAAATTTTGTTGTGGACTTATCAGATAACACTTAGACATTACGATAGTGAATATCACATATCCTGAGTGTCTTTGCCTCTGTATGTCATCTTGCATAGGGTGCCAAGAGGATGCACCAATTAATTTTTATGAGTAATTGAGTTGCTTCAGTGAGGAACACCACAGAAATACTAATGAGGAAATTAATTATTCTACATGGATAGAAAAGTTGGATATGTTCAGCAAAGATGGCATGTGCTTACACAATTACCAGCAATAAAAATACCAAATATTGATTAGTTGCTCATTAAATCTGCACCATCCAAACTGTCAGATGTCTCTCTGAACCAAATCAGTACTGTTCCTGCTTTTATTCACCCCATCATGCTACAGATGTTTAATTGAGATGCCTCCAATTTCCACATTTTCTTAGGTCAATGAAATGAAACAGGCCATCCTGGGGATTGTTTACATCCTGGAATTGCAGAATGAATTAAAAGTGAAAGTTACCTCATTCCTGACAGGCAATCAGCA